>NW_027069907.1:382980-443864 GCF_002906115.3 Quercus suber | reverse complement strand
TGTTGTGTTTTTAGAAATTTTTTGTTGGTTTAATCAACTTTGTTGAGCCAAAATTCATTATTCCACATACAATTTTTTTGGGTTGACTTTTTGTATTTTTTTTTTCTTTACACACTATTTTAAGTAAAAACACATAGTTTTGCACACAAAAACAAAAACAAAAACTTAGGAAAAAAACATTTTTCATCCTTTATGTTTGGGGTAGTTTACAATTCTTCCTTAAACTTTAAAATCATGCAATTTTTCCCTTAATATTTTGGAAAAGAGCAAATATGTCATATTGTTATTCTCTTAATTAAACCCTAACGAAAGCTTATGATTCTTAAAATATTTTATTGTGTAATGTCTAAATTACTCCTACTAAATTTTAGCATTCCAAAAATTTTCTTACGTATTTTGAGTTTTAAATGATAAAAATTCTTAGAAAGTTAAAATGATGATATTCGATGACACAAGCCTTTTGTTATCCTTTTTTTTTTTTTTTTAATTTCTTAGCAAAACTCAATTGTTTATTGTTGGAAGATGATGATATTCGTTATCATTCTTAGAAATTTTTAAACAATAGATATATTGTCTTTAGCAAGTAGGTACTAAAAAACTATTATAGTTAAATAAATATTTATATGTTAAATAGCTACCCTGACTTTGTGGTTGATCAAAATTCTTAAACGAATGAGATTAAATTTTTTCGACATAATTATCAAAATTCTTAAAATTAATGTCTTTTTTTATTAATATAAATCTCTATATACTTTAAAAATCAAATGATTCATATCTTTGTTTTATAATAAAAATAAAATCTAGAATTGCCTTTAATTACTACAATACTTTTTTTTCGCAGCAAGCATGTACCTTGCACGTGCTGCCCTAACTAGTTATTTTTAAAAACGTCAATCTAGGCTAGACACACGTTTTGTACAGTTTTCATTTTTGTTTTTTGAAAACCAATTCAATCAGGCCCAATATATTTCTTCAATTGATCTCGAGGCTGACTTTTGCTCTAAGGTCATAAAATTTCAAATAAGATGAAAAAGAAATATTATCAGTAACATGCAATTTTTGTATATAAATATTTTTGGGTTTCATCAGTAATTAAATCTTATGAAACAAGATTTTGGTCCAAAAATTGAAACCCGTACATAAGTTTCTTTTTCCTAAAGGAACCTGTATGAAAGTTGCTCGCAATTATAGTTGGCTGACTCAACCAATATTGCCCCCTTCTTCAAAAAAGAGGTCAAAAAATTAATTAATTAGTAGATGTCTATGGCCCAGCCGAGAGAAATGAGTTTTTTAGATTCGCAAACCTATTGTTAAACACTTAAAACTATCATAAATTTCTATACTTTTTTATTGTTTCATTAATATATTGTCGTTTGCGTATATAAACATGATTCATAGTAAAGAAAAATATGGTTCTAAAACTAAAGGGTCCCCTAGTTTGTTTATCATTTTGGTTTTGTGATTACATCATTATTCATCATCATGTTTGTCATCGCTGCCTTATTCCCCTTTGCTTCTCTGACTCACTTTTCATTCTCAACCACTTTGCAGTTTGCACATCAAGCATCCACGAAGCACTGTTTTATCAAACACATTGCCACAAACAGCTCTCATTCAAAAAGGTATGGGTTTCAATTTCAAAGCTCAAAAAGGATTCTCTTGTCTTTACATGCCACTTTTTTAGGTCTAGTGACCAACTTTTTCAATTGGAAAAAGAAAAAGGCTATACGCATGTTCTGATCTGATGAGTTTCTGTATATGAAGTGGGAACGGCACCTCATTACATTGTATTATTTTAACGTGTTTTGGAGTGTAAAGACTGATGTTTTTGACTCTTTAACTCTTTTCTGTACTCAATCTGTTCTAGACCCAATTTAGACTTGTTTACTTCTACATTGTGATAAGGGATAAGGTGCTCTTCTAATTACAATATGCTATCATTGGACTCCAAACCAAAGAACCTTTTTTCTACTAAAAGTGGGAACAAAAGGGAAGTCCGATACATTTCATAATGACCCAAAAGAACAAGATTTCATGATCATCGATTTCCCTCACGTGTTTGACGTTTCCACAAAGAAAACAAACTGGGTATGACGTAATTATTTTCATTTCAATTTGGAATATGCTTATGGTTTGCGAGATCGGACTCTTCAATAATATGTTTCCATTATTTTCCTAATGATTCATTCCTAACAATACAAACGCACAGGCCGCCGCAAGTAAAGTTAAACTCTTTCACTTTGATCTGGTGGCGGAAAGGGAACCGATTATGTTTTTGTTGAAATTGCCAGCAAGTGGATGTAGTCAATTAATTAATATGATGTGCAACATTGCCAACTTTGAGAGAGAGAGAGAGAAAGAGAGACTATTAGTATTATGTGACCGACAATATCCATACATGCAGTGATGCAGGTGTTCCTTTGTTTTTGCTTTCTTTTATTATTTTTTTTTGCTAATTGAAAAATATATTTAATTGCAAAATTCACCACCGACTCATTATAGGAAAGATCCAACAACCAGAGACAATGAAGAAGATATCAGTGGCTAGCCATCAGAGGACGTAGCATAACATGAAGGGTAGAGTTTGTTAATTACAGACTCATTTTTTGAACTAAAATTATGAGATGAAAACACGATTTTAAATTGTGTTTTCAACTCATGACTTCAGTTCAAAAAATACATGTGTAAGATTATATATGTAACAGCATCTGTGTAATAGTTTTTACCCTAGCAGAATGATGAGCAAAAATAAATTCAAATGACTATAGCATGAAAGAGAGTATGGCACTTGACTATGGCACTTGACCTGAATGGAATAAGAAATGGGCCAGGTCCAGCTAAAACAAGGGGGGCCGTGCGCCTATGAAGGACTAACCCAATCATGCACAGTGAAAAAATCTAAGAAATTTGTCAATGGGCCGAACCTAACTATATTTCTATTGCCAACATTTTTGTCCCCCTAATTCTCATCTTTCTGGCAATGCCATCCCCTTTTTTTTTTTGGGGGGGGGGGGGTTGGGTTGTTTGTTTCTTCAACCAAAAGAAAAAAAAAAAAAATCTTTCCAACTCAATAACTGAATTAAGATAGTTTTTTTTGCCTTTATTTAATAACAATGCTGCTTTCACAAATTTTCATCCAAAAATGTTTTACAAAATTCGAATTTCACCATTTCTATCACATTTTTAGAATGGAAGGTTGGAAATTACACTTTCTGAGAAAATTTTCAATAAAAGTTTCTCAAAATACTGAAAATAGTATTATTTTACTTTAAAAATAAGTAATTAACTAATCTATAACCAGTGTTATGCACCGTTATCTTTTTTTTTTCTTTTCTTTTTTCCCTCTTTTCTTCTATTGGCAAAACTTTTATTAAATTCAATTGATTTTTATTATACTTAATATTTATAGACAATTTAAATGGAAATACGAATTTAAAATGATAGGTATGTGTGGGGGGTAAAAGCCCAACTTTATATATTGGGCTAGGGCCCTACTTGAGGATTACTGTGTGTTCGAAGAGAAGAAAATAGTTGAGAAGGAATCTGTGTGGAAGAGATATACCTAGAAATGAACAAGGAATATAGTCCGAAGAGAGCACCAGTAGTCTGAAGAGTTCATTCTCCTCGGATACAAGAAGTCTCGATCAAGCAAGTAGCTGGAAAGTTTGAATGATCTTCCTAACGACTTCAATGAGAATGATAAACTTTGGGCATGCTTGGAGATGATAAGAACGGAGAAATATCTAAAAGAAAAAGCTGCTACCACCGTGTTTAATGCACTGCAGCAACTTTCCTGACCATATTTATGTGGAGAAAACCCTGAATAGTGTAATCTAGCTACCACCACTCAAGGAGAGCTAAAGAAGGTACTTGATATGACATATACTCAAGTGGATACGTAGATGAAGAACAAATAGACGATAGAAATGATGGGAATGGATGCTATATAAAGGGAAGAGGCTTTAATAAAAAGGGGGATCAAAAAAAGAGAAAAGAAAAAGAGAAGAGAAAGAAAGAAAGATTTTACTGTAACTCTAAGAACTGTACTCACTGTTCATCAATAATATTCCTCTTCGGACATCATTTTGTTTAGCTTTTAAGTGTGTTTTTATGTTGGTTCATCCCCGGTTACTATAGTTAACAGTTGCTAAATTCACAAATAACCAGCTCCTTCACCACTCTCTACAAATTCATTATTTTGGGTTTGGGCTACAAATCCTGACCCTACAGTATGAATTTTTTTTTAAAAAAAGGACTTATGTATTATGATTTACAAATAAAATCGGTACATAGAGATTGATGGTACTTTTTATGTACTTCATTAATGACTAATAAGGAAAAAGATAATTAGTTCATTGAAAGAACAAATCAGAATCATTGATAATGAGAGAATATCTAATAGAAGTTTAATGAAATTAATAATGAGAAATTAATCTTTACATATAAAATTAAATCATTTTACTTTTGTTTACATTTTTGAATGTTGCTACATAAACTTTGAAATTTAATATTTTTTCATGTCATTATTTTATATAAATTTTTTAATCAAGTTTTAATTTTATAATCTCATATCTACATCCTTCATTTGAATCTTGATATATATGTGTGTGGGGAGGGGGGGGTAAAATAAATAGTTTCACATACAAACACAATTATAATAAATATTTATTATAATAAATAACTATTATAGTTATCTTAGTTATCAAATTTTATATTTAGAAATAAATAATTAAAGAGATAATATAAATTGTTTTTGAACTCTTTGGTGTTATGAGAACGAAATGGGAATCCTATTTTGTGTGGTTTGAGGATATGGTGCCCCCACCGTTGCTTTAAAGTAGCGACTTTAGCCTTAGGTGGAGATTCATAAGTTGATATAATTCCCCTAGGCTAAGAAATTTGTTTGTTTTTTCCTATCTATTCCTTCGTCACCTCATCATCTTCTTATGGTTGTGTGAGTTGTATATATCAAGTTTTGTAGCAGGGGTGGTCACATCAATTCATGCAATCTCTTGGCATCTTTTTAACTTTGTCGCTATATATGTGCACTATTCACTCGTGTTTTTAGATTTTCCTAAAACAAAAGGTCGAAATTTCATTTTTGATGCTTTCATTTTCTTAAATTAATATTCACACTATGAATTGATGGTTTGTTTCATAATACATTTATTTTTGAAAAGGATTGTAGTTTTTTAATAGAACTCTTCCTAAGGTTGTGACTCTCCATGGCCGGTGATAGGCCACAATTAAATTGACCCTTGTGATAGAAATTAATTAATTAATTAATCAAGTTATTAATTAATCAATTTTTCATGCAACGCGTAGTAGCACAAACAAATCATCAAATAACTAAATATGCAGCGGAATAAAATGACATGGTGATTTGTTTATGAATGAGGGAAACCTTGCGGCAAAAACTCCACCGAGTGATTTTCAGGTCACCACTCCCGAACTCCACTATTATCAAATCAAGCGGTTACAAGTAAAGGAATCCCAAGTACCTTACCAACCTAGAGTTGAACCCTTACTCCATACCTAATTGGACTTGATCTGTAGTGGACAATTCCCACTTTGATGCCGGCTTCCCAAATACGTGACTACCAATGCGCGGATCCTAGTACGCGACTTTAAAACCACTTGAAGGAGAGGTTGGTTAAAAGTTTTCAGTTATTCCACAATGAAGATTAAGAAGATGCTTCGTCACAAAATACTCTTTGGTGCACAATTTGCTTGAACAGAGTTTTTCATATACTTGTGCAACTTGTGAACACTTTGACAGCCCTAAAAAGAATCATTTTATATGTGTTAGGGTTAGGAGAAAAGAAAGCCCAAAACCATATTCATGGATCCTAAAAAATTAAATCAGAAATCTGATTTTATAATTCTCGACAGATAGCAAGTGTCGAGGAGCTATTGAGCAAGTGTCGAGATTTAATGAATTTGCACTTCAACTTGTTTTTTTTTGGATAGACTTGATGACTTCAACACTTGATCTTAAAACCTTGCTTCTTGGAGTATTAAAAACCCTAGAACTACAAATTACAAGTAGAGTGCATTTTATCAAGGATTAGCCAATTTACATAAATGAATGACTTATGTTCTTAACAAGTGAAACCATATGTCATACAATTTTCCCCTTTGGCAATCCGTGACAAACCACAATAAACAAATAAACATATGAGAGAAGTCATAAATCACTCAACTCATATTCACTTGTTGAATACAATAAAATCTATCCTAACACAAATCCTTGAAAAACTTTGCAAGAAAAGAGTTTATGGCAAGTAGACTTGACACCTGTATTTCTAAAACACTTTAAACAAAAACCCCCTTTTTTTTTTTTTTGGGTTTCTTCAACCAAAAAAAAAAAAAAAAAATTTCCACTCAATAACTGAATTAAGATAGTTTTTTTGCCTTTATTTGATAACAATGCTGCTTTCACAAATTTTCATCCAAAAATGTTTTACAAAATTCGAATTTCACCATTTCTATCACATTTTTAGAATGGAAGGTTGGAAATTACACTTTCTGAGAAAATTTTCAATAAAAGTTTCTCAAAATAGTATTGTTTTTACTTTAAAATAAGTAATTAACTAATCTATAACCAGTGTTATACACCTTTATCTTCTTCTTCTTTTTTCTCTCTTTTCTTTTATTGGCAAAACTATTATTAAATTCAATTGATTTTTATTATACTTAATATTTATAGACAATTTAAATGGGAATACCAATTTAAAATGATAGGTATGAATTTAAAAAAAAAAAAAAGGACTTATATATTATGATTTACAAATAAAATCTGTATGTAAAGATTGATGGTACTTTTTATGTACTTTATTAACGACTAATAAGGAAAAAAAGATAATTAGTTCATTAAAAGAATAAATCAGAATCATTGATAATGAGAGAAAATCTAATAGAAGTTTAATGAAATTAATAATGAGAAATTAATCTCTATATATAAAATTAAATCATTTTACTCTCTGTTTACATTTTTGAATGTTGTGACATAAACTTTGAAATTTAATATTTTTTTCATGTTATTATTTTAATATAAATTGTGGGGATGCAAGCCCAAATGTATATTGGGCATTGGGCTTTGTCTGAGGAGGTTCTATAATCTGAGAATGTCGAAATCATCTTCAGGCTCAGTGTCACTCAAGGTTGCAGCAAGTGTTTTACTCTTCCCAATGCTCTTGAGATATGTAGGGCATTCATGCTTCATGTGACCGAATCCATGACATCCAAAACACTTCGGTCCTACAGGAACAGTGTACTGACTGCCATCCTTAGCATCATTTTTCCCTTTGTCTTGCCCCTTAGACTGAAAAGAACTAGATTGTCTACGGTCGTTATCGAAGCTCCTCCCATTGGCATTCTTCATAAACTTCTTGAACTGCCTTGTAATGTAGGACTTCATATTGAAATCTTCATCATCAAAAGACTCATCTGTATTACTGTTCTTACCTTTACTCGTCTTGCCAATCCTTGTCAGCCCTAGCTCATAGGTCTGCAGGTTTCCAACCAACTCAATCAAAGGAATTTTGTCAATATCCTTTGATTCTTCTATCGCCGTAGTCTTGGCATGGAATCTCTCGGGTAGAAATCTGAGCACCTTCCTTCCAACCTTGGGTTCAGGGATGGTCTTCCCAAGATTGAAGGCTGAGTTCACTATGTCCTTAAACTTGGCATAGAACTCATCAAACGACTCATCCTCCTCCATCTTTATTTCTTCAAAACTTGTAGTGAGCTTTTGAAGTTTTGAATCCTTGACAGTCTTTGTACCTTCATAGGTTGTCTGGAGGATGATCCATGCTTCCTTAGCAATTTCAGTTGAGGATATCTTCTTGAACTCCTCATTGGTGACTGCACTGAATAATGCATTCAATGCCCTGCTATTGAAGTTTGTCGCCTTGATCTTAGCTTCATCCCAATCGGCCAGTGCTTCCTTTGGCTTAGTCCAACCAATCTCTACAGCTTGCCACACATTTTTATCTCAGGACTGTAAAAAAAACTCTAATGTGTACTTTCCAGTATGCATAGTTAGTCTCATCAAATAAAGGAGGTATAATTAACGACTGTCCTTTATCCATGACAAACAGGGGTCAATGGATCAAATACAACAAAGATTAAAACCTAATCAGAGTGTGTCTGCTCTGATACCACTTGATAGGCCACAATTGAATTGACCCATTATGATAGAAATTAATTAATTAATTAACCAAGTTATTAATTAATCAATTTTTAATGCAAACGCATGATAGCACAAACAAATCACCAAATAACTAAATATGTAGCAGAAATTAAATGACACGGTGATTTGTTTATGAATGGGGATAAACCTCGTGACAAAAACCCCATCGGGTGATTTCCAAGTCACCACTCCCGAAACTCCACTATTATCAAATCAAGCGGTTACAAGTAAAGGAATTCCAAGTACCTTACCAACCTACAGTCGAACCTTTACTCCAATACCCAATTGGACTTGATCTGTAGTGACAATTCCCACCTTTGATGCATGGCTCCCAAGTACGTGACTAACCAATGCGCAGATCCCAGTACGCGACTTTAAACACCAACTTGAATGAAAGGTTGGTCGCAAATTTCTTCAGTTCATCCTACACAATGAAGATTGAGAAGATGTTTGGTCACAAAACCCTTTGGTGCAAAATACACAGCAACTTCTTCAGAAGAGATGAACTAGGGCAAAAACTTTGTCTTTGGACACAATTTGCTTGAGCAGAGTTTTCTCAATACTTGTGCAACTTGTGAACACTTTGACGGCCCTAAAAAGAATCCTTTTATATGTTTAGGATTAGGAGAAAAGAAAACCCAAAACCATATTCATGAATCCCAATAAATTAAATCAGAAAATTTGATTTTATAATTCTCAACAGATAGCAGGTGTCGAGAAGCTATTGAGCAGGTATCGAGATTTAATGAATTTGCACTTCAGCTTTTTTTTTCTTGGACAGACTTGATGACTTCAACACTTGATCTTGAAATCTTATTTCTTGAAGTATTAAAAACACCTAGAACTACCCAATTACAAGTAGAGTACATTTTGTCAAAGGATTAGCCAATTTACATAAATGAATGACATATGTTCTTAACAAGTAAAACACATATGTCCTAACAACCGAGGGAATACTTATCTATGAATATGAGGGATCTTAGAACACACGTCATTCTAATCTCCCTTAAATTTTCCTTCATAGTGATGTTTATCTTCCAACTAAATTAGATTGGATATATGATGCATGTTTATAAGTAATATATATATATATATATATTTTTAAAGCATCATTAAGAAGTAAAGAGTTCTTTCTCTTTCTAAAGAATATTTTTGAACTTGGTGAAAGGGTATTGTATGGGCACGGTTTGCAGCCCAAGCCCAAAAGATATGAGATTATGGGTTAATGAGCCCAACACAATAAATTTGTAGAGAATGGGTCCAAGAACTAGGCCCTATTGAATTTAACAATGACTAGGAAGTGTTTGAAAGATGATCATGCAAGAACAAAGTACGTAAAGTTGGTGTGAACATATTGCCAAGGAGGAAGATATTCGCATAAATTAATGAAACTGAATACAGTAGTAGTTCCGGTTGCTACCATCTTCTTTCTCCCTTCCTTTCTCCCTCCCTTTTCCATGGAGGGTCTCCCTTCTTATATAGTCCCTCTTGGACAATCTTTACCCTCCACTTGTCGATATTTTGGGTTACTACTTAAGTACTTGTCCCATCAGACATCTCCTCTAGCCTCTCTGTGAGTTGCGGTGACCAAGGAAACACTGTTCAAGGGTCTTCCCCATATAAATGCGGCTAGAAAAATAGCTGCAGTGCATTTAATGTGGAGATAACATCCTTTACCTAGATATTTTGGGATCTCCTTTCTTCTCGTGGTTTTACGCAACATGCCTCTAAGACACTGGTGCCTCTATTGAGGTCATTTTTGTGACTAGGATATGTAAAGGAGTAGTGTTCGTACTGTCCAAGAAGACATTGCTCCTCAGACTGTCTTCAACTCTTTCCTTACTTGTATGGCACTAAAGAGTGACCCCCTGCTGTTTGTCTCTCCTCGGACATACCAGCGTCCTCGAGTAAGGCCCAAAGCCCAATATATTTTTTTTGGGCCTTGTCCCTACAAGTATAATTAAAATGTGTGTGTTTAGCAATTAGTTTGTTTAAATACACACACACACACACACACACACACACACACACACACACACACACACACACACACACACACATATATATATATATATATTTGACCTTTAAAGTTTGGAATTGTTTTCATCTTTTCCCTTCATGTTTGATTTTGTATTCATATTAACCATGGCATCCATTTTTACTGCCAATCTAATAGTTAAGTGACAAATAAGTGTCATCCATTAAAACTTGTCACCCATATAAGTTTATTATGCTAAGTAATTGGAAAGTTGAATGACAAATAAGTGTCATCTATTAAGACACATCACTAGAATAATAACATAAATGGTTAACAATATGACAAGCACGTAATTAAACTTAAATTATTAAAATTGAAAATTTTGAAACTTGTGTGAATTTCCAAATTAAAAATAACCCCAAATTTTAAGGAAAATAAAGACACCTAAGTATATTTTTTGGGAACGCCAAACAAAATAGATTTTTTTGGGTACCCAAGTCTTCCTCAATGCAAAATATCATTTTCCTTATATAAAAAGTGTAGCGACCGAATTTGAGCACTTCTACTGTTGAGAGAGTGGACTCAAGCCCGGTTGGCCCATTACAATGAATTTGTAGAGAGCGGGTTCAAGAACTAGGCCCTAGCGAGGGATGCAACGGCCAGGCCTAGTTGCGTGTGGATTGAATGGCATGAACGTGGGTTAAAATACGCAATGGTGCTCCTCAGCTCTTCTCTCAGGAGCTTGCAGTTCTTATTACTTCCTTCGTGATTGGTTACAAGAGTTTCTAGGAGAATACCAGTTGCTACCATATTCTTTCTCCTCCTTCCTCCCCCTTTCATCTAGAGGGATTCTTTACATTATATCTCCCCCCCCCCCCTCTTAACTGATCCTAGCTACATTTGTTGATCAGCCAAGCTGCTATTTGAGTATCTATCCCATCAGCCACCTTTCCATCCTTCCTGTGGGTTGCGGCAACCAAGGCAGCGCTGTTTAGGGGTCATCTCCTCATTAATGCGACCAGAACATTAGTTGTGGGCATTTAATGTGGAGGTGACAGTTCGTCCTGGACTTGCTCATTCACCATGCTTCCATGGCTGACACATTGTACTTGCCCTTTCTCTTTGGATGCTCAGGAAGGCTGTTCCTGGTGGCTGATTACTTCTTCTCCCAACGGTCTCGGCTGGCCGAGGACGACGTCGTCCTCGACGATGTTTCCTGGCAGCTTGGGCTACCTGTGTTCCTTCTTCGGGCATTCCTTGATCCTCGGCATGGGCCTTGGGCCGGATATAAGATGGGTCGGGGTTGTCAGATTATCAGGCCCCACAAAAAGAATGGACGTTACACTTTCAAATATCGTTTTCTTGGGATGTCTTTCTAGAGAGAAAATTCTTAGGGATGAAGCTCATCGCATCATTTTCATAAAATGTCAATATTCATTAGTCTAAATTACGTAGTTTGATCATGATTCGTAGACTTTATGGTAAATGCACAAACACCTATGTTAATGTGTGGAAATTATTTTCTCCCAAACTCATACGCATATTTGGTTCTTTCAACAACACCGTTTATTGATGTCCTTTTTTTAAAATAAATAAATAGAAACAACAACAACAACACCACCACCACCACCGTTTATAGTCCAACAACATCAATTATTGGAAGTACTTTCTCAATATATATATATATATATATATTGGAAGTAAAAAAACGAGTGTAATGTAGTAACACGGTTATAGAACTAAAGAAGGCCTAACTCAAACTACTGAACTAGTAGTGCCTAGGTGGATTGAAAGTTAAGCCAGAATGCCTAGTGGAATAGGCGCCAACCCAAATAAGTCATGGATGTGGTTTTTGTGGTCATAGGATTGGTGGAAACCCGTCCATTATCATTTGGAGTAGATAAGTTCTTCAAAGTTAAATAAAATTAGTATATTTTGGTCCTCTTTGTTATTACTCTATTTTATTCTAACCCCCCACACACCCCCCACCCCCCCGTTTTTTTTTAAGGACTTAAAAAAATTTTTTAAACCTTTATGTGGCAAATTGGCAATTTATTCAAACTAGCAGAGAACTAAAATAGGTAACAAATTTGCAGAGAGCCATGATAAAGGCACAAAAAAATTCACAATTTATTTTCACAATTTGTTCTGGTGTTTAATTTGTGATTACTACAATATCACTTTCACAAGGTGCCACCACTAATACTATTTTTATTATTCATAAGTTACAATATGACACATCAACAATTATTAAAAAAATATTATATGGTTTTAAAAACTAGAACTGTACCAAAAAATGTACAATTCCCAGCTTTTACTGGTTGAACCACCAATTTTGAAAAGAATATATTATATACTTCTTCAGATGCATCATTATTTTTAAAATTCATGACCCTCATAAGTGTATGACACCCACATGCAAATTGTAAGAGAGGTGTTGCATGCAAGGGCAGAGCTACAGCTAAGCTTAGGGGCATGGCCCCTCTAAAATTTATAAAAAATAAAAATAAATAAAACTCTTTTATATGATGTCTAGTTATTAAAATTTTAAATATTTAGCTACAAAAATAGAAGTTTCCCCCCTCCCATATATTTAAGTTATTGTCCAATGATATTCTTAAAAAGCAATAGAATTTATCAATTAGGCCTAGTAGTAATACAGACAAGGTAGTTTTTATTTTCTCAAATTCATTTTCTATATATGTTTAATATCAAATTAGACAATTTTTGTATACTCATTGGAGTTAAAAAGAAGATAAATTCTCTTTAAAATATTATCTAGCGAATATACATATATTTAAATTATAGTCCAATGATACTCTTAAAAAACAATAAAACTTATCAATTGATCTAGTAGTTATACAGACAAGGTAGTTTTTGTTTTCTCCAATTTTTTTTATTATATATGTAGGGTTAAGAATTGTGGCCCAAGCCCAAAACAATAAATTTGTAGAGTATGAGTGAAAGAGCTAGATTAAGTATTGGATCAACAACAACGAATCACAACTTTCAAACACAAGCCAACATGAATTTGCACGTAAAGCACGAATATCCGAAGAGCTATATTATTGTTTATTAGATGAACAAAGGTCTTAGGGTTATAGTCAAGTTCTCTCTTTCTCTGTATTCTTTTTCTTCCTCTCCTTCCACGTTAGAAGCTTCTTTCCTTTATATAACCTCCCTTCTCTTCATCTCCATCGTCCACTTGTACTTCATCCGTGAATTTACTTGAGTATGTGTCACGTCAAGCATCTTCTTCAGCTCTGTGTGAGTGGCGGTAGGTGAGGATACACTGTTCAAGGGTCTTCTCCACATAAATGCGGCCAGAAAAGTTGCTGCAGAACATTAAATACGGTGGTAGCAACTTTCCCCTTAGATATTTCTTCATCTTTATCGTCTCCCAGTGTACTCAGAGCTTATCTTGATCAGGAGAAGTCCTCGGAAGATCATTTTGACCTCTTATACATTCAATTGACCTATACTATTCTCGTCAGAAGAATATAACCTCTTCAGACAGAAGATGACCTCTTCGAGTTGTAATCATTCTTCCCTCTGAGGGTCCCACTTCCAGATGGGCCTTACCCTTACCATCTCCTTCTTTTCGGTCGCACTATAGCTCTCATATGGGCTCTCGGCCCATTATGTTGGACTGGGCCCTTTTCCCCCCCCACAATATATATGTTTAATATCAAATTAGACAATTTTTTGTATACTCATTGGAGTTGAAAAGAAGATAAATTCTCCTAAAAATATTATCTAGTGAATATACATATGTCAAAGTTGATAGTTTTGTATACAATATAAATTATAACCTACTCTAGTATCAAAATATTAAGGTTTTTATATGAATATATGTGTGTGTGTGTGTGTGTGTGTGTATGTGTGATAGTTTATCCTGACTTTTGACTAATATATTAGTACCACAATTTGGCCGACTCAAAAAATCACCGTTTATAGTCCATTGTTGGATTTTTTTTTTTTTTTTTGCACGAGATAAAACATCAACTATTGGAAGTACTTTCTCAATATATATATATATATATATTGGAAGTAAAAAAACGAGTGTAATGTAGTAACACGGTTATAGAACTAAAGAAGGCCTAACTCAAACTAGTAGTGCCTAGGTGGATTGAAAGTTAAGCCAGAATGCCTAGTGGAATAGGCGCCAACCCAAATAAGTCATGGATGTGGTTTTTGTGGTCATAGGATTGGTGGAAACCCATCCATTATCATTTGGAGGAGATAAGTTCTTCAAAGTTAAATAAAATTAGTATATTTTGGTCCTCTTTGTTATTACTCTATTTTATTCTAACCCCCCACCAAAAAATATCCTGATTTTTTTTTTTTTTTTAAACCTTTACGTAGCAAATTGGTAATTTATTCAAACTAGACAGAGAACTAAAATAGGTAACAAATTTGCAGAGAACCATGATAAAGGCACAAAAAAATTCACAATTTATTTTCACAATTTGTTCTGGTGTTTAATTTGTGATTACTGCAATATCACTTTCACAAGGTGCCACCACTAATACTATTTTTATTATTCATAAGTTACAATATGACACATCAACAATTATTAAAAAAAAAAATTTATATGGTTTTAAAAACTAGAACCGTCAAAGAACCAAAAAATGTCCAATTCCCAGCTTTTACTGGTTGAACCACCAATTTTGAAAAGAATATCTTATATACTTCTTCAGATGCATCATTATTTTTAAAATACATGACCCTCATAAGTGTATGACACCCACATGCAAATTGTAAGAGAGGTGTTGCATGCAAGGGCAGAGCTACAGCTAAGCTTAGGGGCATGGCCCCTCTAAAATTTATAAAAAATTAAAAATAAAAATAAATAAAACTCTTTTATATTATGTTTAGTTATTAAAAATTTTAAATATTTAGCTACAAAAATAGAAGTTTCCCCCCTTCCCATATATTTAAGTTATAGTCCAATGATACTCTTAAAAAGCAATAGAATTTATCAATTAGGCCTAGTATTTATACAGACAAGGTAGTTTTTATTTTCTCAAATTCATTATTTATATATGTTTAATATCAAATTAGACAATTTTTGTATACTCATTGGAGTTGAAAAGAAGATAAATTCTCTTAAAAATATTATCTAGCGAATATACATATATTTAAATTATAGTCCAATGATACTCTTAAAAAACAATAAAACTTATCAATTGGTCTAGTAGTTATACAGATAAGGTAGTTTTTGTTTTCTCAATTTTTTTTTTTATATATGTTTATTATCAAATTAGACAATTTTTTGTATACTCATTGGAGTTGAAAAGAAGATAAACTCTCCTAAAAATATTATCTAGCGAATATACATATGTCAAAGTTGATAGTTTTGTATGCAATATACATTATAACCTACTCTAGTATCAAAATATTAAGGTTTTTATATGAATATATATGTGTGTGTGTGTGTGTGATTGATAGTTTATCCTGACTTTTGACTAATATATTAGTACCACAATTTGGCCCACTCAAAAAAAAAAAAAAAAAAAAATCTTAGCTCCATCCCTAGTTATTCGTGTTAGATGTTTGAAATAATTATTTCTAATTTGGACCTCAACATCATTGGTTCTTTAAGGATGAATAGCGCTTACTACTGCAGTATTGAGTTGCTCACACCTAGTAATTGAAACAACAAACTTTTACCAAACAAAGGTTAGGTGTCCTTAACACTGACCATGAAGTAAAAATTGGTGGCCTACATTGGTAGCGGTATATACTTTGAATTTTATAATTTGCTTTACCAAAATGAAGCTCAATCCAACAAACATGATTCACTCTCTCTCCTTGGTACATATGCTGGAATATTAACATCTAGAAGAACGCCAATAATTATATTCTTATTTAAAAGTAGTAATTTTATCAAACATATGCATATCAACTATCATCTTTCTACGTAAGTGAAATAAAATGACTATTTCAGCAAAAAAAATAAAATAAAATAAAATGACTATTCAGCAAAAAAAAAAAAAAAAGACTTACTTCCAAACCTAGTTTAAATCTCCAACGTGGCTCTAAAATAAGACACTAAAAATTCAGTTAGCACCCTCTTTTATCGACCTTTAGGGATATAAATCTCAGAAAACACTGCCCCAACAGACATCAATCCATCCGAATCCAAACTAGCAAAACTTTGATCTTCCTTGGTTGTAATGGTGACCTTGCTGTTGCTATTTGTACTTGACATTTGTCCATCGCTACTACTGAATATGTCGCCGCTATCATCTACAATGGACTTAGGGATGAGAGCTTTCTCAGCATCCATCATCTCAATTTCAATTTGACGAGGCGAAACCTCTTTATTTCCTGCATTCTCTTGCAATTGCAATGCAAACTCCAGGCCCCACGCCACATCGTTCATCGATGGACGTTCGGTTCCATTGTCAAGCAAACAATTTGTAGCAATCTCAACAAATTTCTTCAAACATTCAATTGCAATTGTACCCTTCAAAAATGGATCAACAATTTCATCAAGCTTTCCATCGCGACGGCATCGTTTGACCCACTCCACTAAGTTGACAGACTCGTTTGTTACCGTACGTGTAATGGGTGGCTTTGCACATAATACTTCACACAACACCACACCAAAAGAATACACATCAGACTTTTCAGTCAGTTGCTGTCGTAAGTAATATTCTGGATCCAAATATCCAAAACTACCCTTCACTGCTGTGCTAACGTGGGCCTTGGACAAGCCAGTAGGGCCCAATTTTGACAACCCAAAATCACACACCTTGGCAGTCCATTCCTCATCCAATAAGATATTTGTGGTCTTCACATCACGATGAATTATCATGTGCTTTGCCCCTGTGTGAAGGTAGTTCAACCCATGTGCCGCTCCAATACAAATCTCCATCCGTTTTTTCCAGGAAAGTGGTGAATTATTGGTGTTATAGAGATGATCACGAAGGGTCCCACGAGCCATATAATCATATACGAGGATCATCTCATTGCCATCGTTACAATACCCAATAAGAGAGACAAGATGCACATGGCGGAGTTGAGACAACATCTCAATCTCGGTCTCGAACTCATGGGCCCCTTGTTGAGACCCAGGCTTCAATCGTTTGATGGCGACGGGGTTGCCCTTGGCCCATCCATCAATGTACCCTTTATACACGTTACCAAACCCACCAACCCCAATAATGAGAACATTATCAAAGTTGTTGGTAGCTGCTTTAATCTCAGCCAGTGAAAAGTGACGACACAAATCAGAGGGCAGTGTTGTTGACCCCGGAGTCTTTGTTGACTTGGTCGCATCCAAAGTAGATAGGCCCCACCAAGTACTCCCATCACCGAAGTTTCCTTCCTTGACTTTCTTGCCCCTCCGGAAAATGAAGAAACCGACAATAGAGATTAAGACTATGCCGGAGACTACACCCGAAACTATGCCAATTATTGTAATACTGTTAATCTTCCGCCGAGTTGATTGTTTTATGAATGGTGGTGAAACTGTAGGTGCCGTCGGAGTTGGGTCTGGGTTGGGTCCTGCGAGATTATCGTTAGAGCTGATTTTGAAGATTTCCAGCCCGTTCAAAAGAGCATCGCTGTAAACAGTCGTCCAATCATCTGGGTTTGCTTGCAGTGCGATGTAGAGATTCAGTTTCTTCCCATCTCCTTCGCCGATATGCACAACATAGTCTCTATATATTGGAACCCCTTTTCCACCTAAAGTCCATCGGAACACATCTGCATAGTTCTCCGCGGTTTGATTGGCTATATAGATGTAAAAGACTCTCTGAGAGCTGCCGGTAATCTCCGGTTGAAACTCGCAAAAATGAAGCCTCACCATGTAAAAAAAGCCAGAATCCACGGAAAATTCCCAAGTAAGATTATAGTGCTCGTTATTGGATTTGTTCGTACCCATTGTCCGGGCAGTTCTGTACACTTCCTCTGGTGCTGTATAATTTGGAATTAGGTTGAAATTTAAGGAAATAGAGGTGTTGACAGGTAGAACACTGTTGTCGTTCACAACCAAGTAATCTTCATCGCTCGACCAGAACCGGTACATACCAGTGTCTTCAGCGGGTGAGATATACTTTCCACCAACGTTTACACGGTAGTCCGTCTCAAGAGCCGTGTTGTTTTCGATGCGGTATGGTTGCACCTGGCCAATAAATCCAGCCCCATTTTTTTCAGCTGCAGTGTAATAGAGATTGGGAGGCATTGATACGACTTCTATTCCGTTGATAAAAGCATATGAATCTGGCCTTGGAGTGAAAGTTATGTTCAGAGTTTTCTCATCCCCAACATTTACACAGAACTCCTTTGAAAAACTTTCTAAGTGAAGAGCGTCAGCAGTCAGAGCAGCACTAAAGTTTCTTAGGAGGTTAAAGTTACCAGCTTTGACAGAGAAGTAGGCCTTAGAGCTGTCAAAGTCTGGGTATGAAGCTGGGTAAAAGTGCAAACGGATGAACTTTTGGCCGGAAGTGACTGAGAAGATATAGCTGAATTTAGAGCGCGAGAAGCGTACTGTGTAGGAGGGAAGAGCTTGAACGGCCGCAGTGGGAGATTGAGGTGCAGTAGAGATATTTGATAAATTATGGGGTTCTAATGGAGAATAAGTTGAGTTGATGTCTCCAAACCATTTCCGCGCATCTAGCGTAGTACTGTTGCCGGAGGAGCCACAGTTAATGGCTATGTTCTCAACAGGTTTGTAAGAAGCCAGTAATTCACTAGCGATAGGGCTGGTAAAGTAATAGAAAAAGAGGGAGACGTAGAAAAGGCTGAACATAAAGAGGTTTTGAGGATGGAGGTTCTTTTTGCCCGTTTTACTCATTGTTACACAGCCAACCAGAGAGGGGGATATTGGAGGGAATTATTAATGAGATCCAGAGGCGAGACTTGAGAGTTAGCTTGTCGCAAGACTCGCAACTCTCAAGACTTTTAAGAAATTTTATTTATTATTTATTTCTTTATTTATTTTTAGGGTAAATTAAGCCCTGTCAAATAAGTCAATTTCATTATCAATATTATGTTAAAATAAACTCTACTGTTAAATAATTGATAAAAAATACTGATGTAACTACTGTCTAAATAAAAAAATTATTTTTATGTTACATCATATTAAATGACATGAGTAATGCCACATGGAATAAAAAATAAATTAAAAAAATTTGGTCAAGAATCTTTTTTAAAAGTTAAAATTATAAAATAAAGAAAAGAAAAACATTTGAATCCCAAACATCCTTCAAACCAAGGATCCAGATCCTCTCTATTTCTATTTAAAATGGAGAATGTCCAGTTAAGGGTTAGGATTTGCTTAAAAAGATTCTAAGGTCTACAAAGTGCCACCTCAATTAAAAATTTTTAACTTAACCAAATAACAAATAACTATGGTAACCAAAGTTAACTATGGTCCAAACACAAAAAAAAGCACCAGATCCTTGTATGAGTTGTATCTGCATTTTGGATCCCCTTCAAGACTCTGTTCTTCAATCCTAACTGCTCATCAGCCACCATCTTTGATATTATCAAGGGCCAAGGTAGAGTCTTGGGATCTTCTTCTTCTTCAGGACCCACAAATCCAATTCTCTCTCGCCCTTCTTCCCAAACTCAAAACCCATCTCCATAGCCTCGGAAATAACCCAGTTTTGTGACTTCAAATTCCAAACCCAAGCCTTTGCCTCATAAAGCACCCATTTCTGATCACAATGATAGGTCGGATTTGACGAATGATTCGACCCCAAATCGCAAACCAGCAAATGGGTTCGATCCATTTGACTCGATGATCACTTCTGGGAAGAGATCACAAAATGGGTATTCACTAAATGTGTATGAATGTCCAATTTGTGGGCAGTCTTATAGGTCTGAAGAAAAGGTGCCTGTACATGTGGATACTTGTGTCAATAACTCGGTTGAAGCTAATGGTGGTGGTGGTGGTTCGAATTTTCCTGATAATGGGGTAGAGTCTAGGAGTAAATTGGAGTGTTGCGTTGGTGCTTTTATGTCCGAGAAGCCCTTGGATGGATCGATCGAAGTCGTTCTTAAGCTTAAGAACACCATTCCAACTTATCAGTAGCGTGATAATAGCTAAGATGGTGGCCGGTGGCTGGTGGGCAGTTGGGATTGAAGAACAGAGTCTTGAAGGGGATCCAAAATGCAGGTACAAGGATCTAGTGCTTTTTTTCTTTTTTGTTTTTGGACCATAGTTAACTTTGGTTACTATAGTTATTTGTTATTTGGTTAAGTTAAAAACTTTTAATTGAGGTGGAACTTTTCTTTTTAAGCAGATCCTAATCCTTAACTGGTCACTCTCCATTTCAAATAGAAATGGAGAGGATCCGGATCCTCAAACCAAAGCCCATGGCAACCCTTCTCTTCCGCCACCATTCAAAACCGAGGAAAACCATCACTATGTAGTTGAGACTTAGGCATCAAATAAAGCCGTACAAATAGCATGGGCGATGGGTGCAAGAAAGTAAGAAATTGTTTGAGGAGATGAGGATGGAGGCTCAAGGTACCCACGCCTCTGTCACCAAACCCACTTACACCGTTGCCTTATTTTCACTCCCATATCTCAGTTGTGTACACCATGTCGTCATTGTCTTTACAGCTTGCATTGTCATTGGGCTTAATGTGTTTTCTCTGTTGGGATGTTAATTGGATTGAGCATCAACGCTAGCTAGTAGTTCCCTTGCTTTATTGCCCAAAGCAAAGGACGAAATTGGTCATGAAATTGCATATTTTAAATTTGAGTCATGTTCCTAGTAGACCAACAAGTAAGAATGTTTTCCTTGGTTTTGAAAAGTGGTGCAAGAGATGGGTTGTCGTGGTTCTTGATTTGAAGAGTGTTTGGGGTTCAAATGATTTTCTGTTTGGATGCTGAGAAAGTGATGAGAATATTCTAGAATAATTTTACTTAATTTTATATTTTTAATTTTTAATTTTTTAAGCACATTGTAATTTAATATATTTGATCTTTCAACAAATTCTTAATTTTATTTTTTATTCCATGTGGCATTACACATGTCATTTAATGTGGCATAAAAATGATTTTTTATTTAGGTCGTCAATCACATCAACATTTTTCATCCATCATTTAATGGCAATGACTATTTTAACACAATACTAAAAAGTTAATAACCAAATTGATACATTTGAAAGGTTAGGAACCAAATTGACATGTGGTGTAGAGGTTAGGGACTAAATATGTCGTTTACCCTTATTTTTATATATTTCTTTCAACCTTTTTGGCCTTAGTCTATGTTCATTTGTTTTGACTAAAATGCAAAATCAACATTTTAAGTTTTACAAGAATTTATTTCAATATTTTATTTTTACTTCCATTCATTTTTAGTATTCTAAATTTCAGGTTTATTCAATTAGGGTTCCTTTTATTAATTTCTCTTCTTCTTTTTTAATATGAAAATATTTTTCAATCATTAATTGGATTTTTTAATTAAAATTTTTGAAAAAAAATTGAAAATTTGGCCAATTAACCGTAACATTTCACAAAAGTTGATGAAATTTTGAATAAACTTGAAATTTAGAAAACAGAAATACAAAAGCAAAGTTAAATAACTAAAATGAATTTTGGTAAAACATATATAAATGGTAAGTTTTGCATTTTAGTCATTTATTTTCATTATTCTCCTTAGTGCATAGATAAAATAAAGGGAAAATTACAATAAACTCATCTGTGGTTTGGCCCATTTTCACTTTGCTTACCCGCGGTTTAAAACTTAACACTTTGCCCACCTGAGGTTACTTCCATTAGGGCTCTATTACCCACCTCTGTTAAAAAGAAAGTTAAATATGTATTTTTGCACCATTTTTATGTCTCTCTCCTCCCAAAATATAAAACACATAAAAATTCAAGAGAAAACAAGATCAAAATGTGCTATTGGTAAAAACTATTATGCAATTTCTTAGAACTTCAACTAGTATTTGAACTTATCATCTCAACCACAAAACAAACTAATTATATGCCTGAAAGCATGATAAAGCCGTATGAGAAAAATTGGATAAAAATTAAAACTCCTAATCTAATTCAACATCATTCAAATAAATCAAATCAAATCTCCTACTCCTCATGTCCAAAAACTAGAAACCCAGAAAAGTTGAAAACCCAAAAAAGTTCAAACAACAAAAATTAAAACTCCTTATGCCAACAAAAACTGAAAACCTAGAAAAGTTCAAAAACTAGAAACCCAAAACTGGCACTACAAACACCATTAGAACCCACAACTACCACTAGCACATCCACAGTCCACAACCACTGCCTCAAAAGTTCCCAGATTTTCCCCAAATTTTTCCAAGCAAAACAACACCCAATTGCCCGAACATGAGGTAGTTGATTTCACGACAGCGATGGTGACCTCGATGGAGCGGCCGTTGAAGGATCAAGAGTCGTTGTTGGAGTGTAAGCAAAGGGATTTCTACAGCGTTTTGGTGGCATTAACGAAGCGAGAAGAGGAGCGGTTACGAGTCAAGTCGCAGCAGAGGAAAGATGGGCTCGTCGCAAAGAATCGGCTGATGGATTTGGAGGAAACTCGATACGGCGTTGATGAGTTTTACCACCAACAGCGATGGTGACCTCGACTTCAAAACGTTGAGATAGTGCTTTTTGAATTTTAGCATGAGAGATGAGAGATATATTTTCTTTTAGTGTGTTACAGAGACATTTTGTGCTTAGGTTATGGGGTTTAGTGTGTTACAGAGATATTAAAAAAGATCCCAATGTAGACCTTTTTTAAAGGTTCATCATAAACAATCCTATCTTTCTTGCCTTCTTCCTCTCTTGATTATTTTTCAAAGGAAATTCAGCAAAGGACCAGTAGTTTGCATAGAGACACAAAACCACATAACCCAATCTCTTTAAAAAAAAAAAAAAAATCAAACCCTAACTTTTTGATTTGTGTTATGTTATGTTTTAGTGGTAAAAGTTATTTTTTAACGGAAAAGCCAAAGGTGGGTAATAGAGACCAAACGGAGCTAAACACAAGTGGGCAAAATGTAAAGTTTTAAACCACGGGTAGGCAAAATGAAAACGGATCAAACCACAGGTAGGTTTACTGTAATTTCCCCTAAAATAAAAATTGTTTGACATTAACTATCATGATTTATAAATTAGAAAATAATATTAGTAATGGATTTAATAAAAGTAATGTTCCAATCACAACAGATGATGCCAACCATTATGAAATGGAACAAGATTCTTTGAATTAAAATGAAGAGAGTCCATCTAATTATTAAGATTTTAATTTATAGAAAATGAAGGAGATATAGAAAGGTCTTAGTTGATATGGCTTGTTGTGATTAGTGCATGATAAAATTGATGGTAGTAAAGGTCCTAAATGAAAGTGATGTTAAAATCACAATATGCGATGTTAGTGGTTGAAGCTGATTTACGGTTAAGAATTTATTTCTTAGATATAACACTATATAGAGTGCTATGTCATTTAAAATTTCAAATGACATGGTATTGAATACACTTTTTGAATTTCATTATTTAATCTAAACCCTAAAATATATCCATTTCAAATGGATAAAATCCTAATATAAAATATCACATCACTTTTCACAATATTCTGACTCTAAGGTGAAAATCTTTGATTATCATAACATCGACTACTTTAGCATATCTTTATTATTCACCAATCACAACCTGCCCAACTCACCACTTTAATAGTTGCAAAAATAGTTATAAACTTTTATTTTGTTTCTTAACTTGTTGGGAAAATATTCTCACTAGCATAACACTAATAAAACTAGTTTGAATAATAATTTAATGTAAAAGTTAAATAGGTTTCATGAAAAAAAAAATGTAAAAGTTAAATGAAATAAGTGGAGTCTTTTGCATCTCTTCTTAATATGTTACAAGATTTTAAACATTGCACTATAAGTCAGCTGACTTACATGTAAGATATATACATAAGTACCATGTGAGGAAGAGAGCATACAAGTATACTTTACAATAGCATATGAGTATTTATTTATTATATAGCTAGCATGTTAATACTATGTGCTATACAAAACAAAAAAACAAAAAAAAAAATTAAAAAACAAAAAAAAATTAAAAAAAAAAAAAACAAAAACAAAAAAAAACAAAAAAAAAACAAACAAACAAACGTAATAAAAGTAAGGGTTGGAAGAATAACACCTTGACGTCATCCACCATTTTCCATTTTTTATCATGCAAAAAGATGACAAAAGAAAACTTATTAGTGCCAAGAAGTATAAGGGAAATGTAAGCTTACAGGATGTTCAAAAACTCAAGAGGAAGAACCTTGAACACAAATCCACAAACTATAATTATTCGTAGAATAACTTGAAAATAAAAGTTACCAAATTAACGTTTTGTTTTTGTTTTTTTTTGTTTTTTTTTGGGGGGGGGGGGTGGGGGGAATGCTAAAAAGACAGATTTTCAGCTTTTTAAAAAAAGTTTTGAAAACAGTTTTTTATAAAAGAAAGTTTTGAAAATAGTTTTTCCTTTTATTAAAAATAGATTTTGAAACATTTTTTTATATTATTTCGAAAACCGATTTTTTTGATTTTGAAAAACAGTTTCTAGAAAACAGTTTTTATATTATTTTGAAAACAGATTTATAAAACTGTTTTTTTTTTTATGAAAACAGATTTTTTTTTAAATAGTTTTTTAAATGAAAAAAAAGCTTTAAAAAAAAGTTTTATATATAAAAACAATTTTACATTAAAAAGTTTTGAAAAACCAATTTTTTTGTTAAAAAAAATTTGGGTTCCCCCTTTAAATAAATTTTTTTTTTTTTTTTTGAAAACCTTCTTCTTCTAAAGAAAGAGCAAAGAAAAAGGTTTTTGTTTTGAAAAAAAAAGACATTTTAAAAATATCCTTTTTGAAAAAGATTTATTTTAGAGAAAGAGGTGGGAAAGATTTAAAAAGAAATATTTTATTCTTAGAATAGGGTGTAGGTGAATTTTTTACCCAATGATATTTATTTTATGGCACATTATTAACGAGAAATGTAAAGGGATAACAAAAATAAAGTGTAGAAAATAAATTGCTTGAAAAATAAAGAGGTTGAAATTTAAATGACATAAAAGCAAAGAACTTGGAATTTAAAAGACATAAAAGTAAAAGCTTGGAATATTGTAAAAATTGATTAGAAAGGTTTTTTTTTTTTTTTCTTCTTCTTAAATAGATTTTAATTCTTTTCAAGCCTTATGAATTTTTCATTATAAATAAATGGGAGTTCTAAGCCATCACTATTCTTTTGAGACATACCCATATTGTGCTTTAATGGAGGTTTAAAAACCATTTAAGAGAGAGTAGAAATCATTTTTTTAGGTGTCTAGATATATGTGTGTGTGTGTGCACGCATGTGCACTCGCGTAAATGGGGAGAGGGGATACGCAAGAAATTAAAGGGGATGGGGATTGCTAGAAAGTAAATGAGATGACATAAAATTAAAAGAGGATGGGATTGCTTGAAAGTAAATGGGATGACATGAAATTAAAAAGCAATAAGAAAATCCCTAGATGCCTTGGTGGGATGGGATTTCTTCCCCTAAGGGTACTTCCATACATAGCTTAGGAGATGTCCAATACCCATCTAGGGATACAACACAATAAGAAAATCAACAACAACAATATGAACATTGAAATAAAGGGTTAGATATATACACAATATGTACAAGAACATAGTAAAAAAGAGCAACTACGAACAACAAGTAAAGTAAAAAAAAAAAGATTTACATATATATTATATATATGAAATGATGATTACAATAGTAAAGGGGTGGGATGGGTTAGTTATTAAGAAACTAATCCATCCCAATAGCTTTACCACAAAGATTACAAAAAGAAAGGACAAGGCTTTTTGTGTAGGGTTTCCTCTAGAGAGAGAGAGAGAGAATTTTTATTTTTGAATTTCTAAAGGGATTTTTTCAGATTTTCTTACTTCTTCTGACCTTCCTCACTTTTTTCCACTATTTCTCTATATTTTTCACTCAAAATAACTTCCTATTATTTACAAAATGAGGGGGCATTTATAGGGAGAGGTGGAAAATAGGGGGCTAACATTAGTGTATCAGATACACTAGTGCTAGCTGCCCATAGCAAGGGCAGCCAGCATTGGTGTATCCTGATACACCAATGCTAGCCACCCACTTTTGCCACGTCCACAACCCTTTTTGTCTTTTTTGATTTGTGGCCCGATATTTGTGCGGCTGTCTGGAGGCCTTTCCAAGCTCTTTTTTCTTCAAATTTTATATGCGCAGAAAGCACTGGATGTCTAGTTTCCAAAGGTCCTCACCTTGTTTGATTTGGAGCTATGGTCGTCGAGATATCGCGCTCGGAAGGAAGGTGATGCAAAGTTGAAAAATCCTAGACGTTTTTCTTGAAAAATTCATATCTCCCAATCCAAAGCAAATATTGTCGAGCCATTTTGGTGAAAATTGGCTAACACCTGGTTCTTCAAGATGGTTCAAACCGCTCTTTCCATTTCTTGCCCAATCGGTACAATTTATTGGGCAAAGTCAAGTAAAACTACCAGTTTTCCTGAAAAATACATTGAAGATTTTATTAGGGTTTCAATATTTTTGTGATATTTCATCCGTTTCATACCCGATTTTGGCCTGTACACTATCGTTTCGAAGGGAAAATGTGCCTTAAAAGACAGTCCAAAATCCAGCACGATCCAACGGTTTGATCAAAAAGTCAACTTTTTGGCCATACCTAGTTAGGGTTTTGGTCTTAAATGTTGTAAAATGAATTTTTCAAATGTTGTGATTTTTTTGATTCACTTTTCAAACAAGTTGTATCTATTTATACCCTTTTTGGCTTTGAAATTCATGATTTTGCATCTTTTTTTAATTACTTAAATTTTTTTGATTTTTTGGTCTTTGTTTTAACGTGTGAATCGAGGCCGAGCAAAATATGGTATTGACATTATATACTAGAGATAACCCAAAAGTTTTCAAAGAAGACCACCGTAGACTTGATTTTTTTTAATCCCAAACATAAATGATAGTCTTCTTAGATTGGTGATCACATAAGTAAAGTATTATGTTTGCATAAAGAGTTTTATTTTTATAGAGTCCTTATATTTATAAACCTCTGACAATGCGCATGTCCATAACTAAATGAATATATCATATCCAAATGATGTATTGTACGGACCTAGTATGTCATCCCAGCCCCGAGATGTAGGCCCCGTGCAACAACGTGTTTAGCCTGTCCTAGCCCACAAGCTGAGCCGAGAGTGGCCTACCGAATCTTCGGCCCATGTACCCTAAGAGTTTGCTGTGAAATAGGAATAATGCCTTAGGGTAATTTGCCCACCGAGCATTAACCGGTGTCAGGCACAAGTTACCTGGAAGTCACATCAGCAATAGGCAGTGGGTCCTATCTGATCAAGAATATGGGGTAGAAGGACCCATTGACATGGGAAAACCCCCTCATCATAACAACCCCACTAAGGGAAGGCTATAAAGAGTAATAGAGGAATAAGTGTAGACACTGCATTTTGTACCCCTTAATACTCGGACCTCTATTCCCCAATGATGCATACGTAGGCACAAACCTGCATACACAGCTAGGGTTCCAGAGAGTTATGAAAGGCAAGTTTTTTGCATTAAAGCTAAGGTTTGGAATAAATCCCACATCATCTAAGAGCCATTCCAAACCCCTGTTTTTTAACTGTATAAAGTCTTACATGATATATTTCAAAGAGTAGACAGAGAAAATCCTAAGAGAAAACACAAGATTCATTAGAAATAGTAAATCAAAGAGAGTCTTTTACAAAACATCCTCAAGTCAATATTTTCTGATTGAGGCCTTTTCTGGCCTTAATTTTTGAGTTTTAAGATTACTAATTACTTCCTTGTTTGATTATGAATAGATTTGACTGAAGGAAATGGTCAAAATCAAGTCTAGGAGCTTTTGTTTTGAGATATTGAATTCTAAGCTTTTCTTTTCTTTTCTTTATTTTAATTCTATTTTAATATGTTTTTTGCTTTGTTTGTATCTTAATATGTTTGGTTAGCCTAGGGTTTAGTAGTTTCTATGTTTTAAAGCATGTTAGGTTGTTAGTTTCTTTAGTTTTAGTTTTCGCTCTGTTTTTTGTCTTAAGTTTTTGGGTTAGGGTTCTTAGGCATGTCTGCACATGCGGGCTTGAAATATGCGTATGCATACAACTAGCCCACATATGCAGGTTTATGTATGTGCACGCATACTTCAACCTAGAAATCCTAATTTGAGTTTTTTTTGCTTCTGTTTCTTTGTTTCTTTTACATCATATGCCTCTGTTTTGTCTTGTTTTTATGTTCTTGAGTTGTTGTTTCTCTATTATTTATTTGTTTGTCCTTAACATGATTAGATTAGGGTTTTCTCTTATGTTTTCTTTATTTTACCATGAACATGCATATGATATGTCCATTCATTGATGCATAGGTGCTGTGAAGCAGTAAGATAAGTAAGGTAAGTCATGCATTCACATGAACATGCATTTGTTTGTTATAGGAGCTTTATCCTCTTTTGATGGATATGTATATGCAAGGTTACATGCCATGATTTGAATAGGTTAATATGTTTGATTACCGCCATGTTTGGTTTCTGCCATGATTTGTCTACTGCCTTGGATGTAATGAGATAGGAACATGCTAGGGTTTATGATGATATGATGCCATAATAGATGTATGTTAGGGTTTTGGGATGATTGATGTCATGTTGTATGCTTAGATGTATGCTAGTGTGTGTGTGAGTTAGAATACAGTGTTGAATATTTAATAGGATTACAGCATAAGACACAATGACTAGAAGCCAACCCATGGGTCAGGCGGTTTTGGATGCCTAACACCTTCCCAAAACTATACCTAAACTCTGAGGCATACTCCCCCTTTCCAAAGGAGGAAGCCGCTGTGCTCACAATAGGGATTAGGGGTTGGAAAAAATTGGGGAGCGAAATACAAGTGAAGTAAGGCAACACCCATCTCAAGAACAAAGAGATCCTACTTGGATCCTAGGGAAAGGGGGCAGTTGCGTGATTGTAACCTCGGCTGAGCCATGAAAAAGGAGGTTAAGGGCCAAAATAACATCTCTATTATACCAGTAGAGGGGGAAACCACTTCTTGGACTTCCCATTGAGGGAGAAACCCAACTTAGAACACAAATAATTGAGGGTCTGAGCCAAACCCATGGTGATTGAGTTTGGGCCACTACATGTATCTTTTCACATAATTTTTTTTTTTTTGAAATTTATGAAAAGAAAACGTAAAATATATATAACTATAAATAAATTTATTTAGATATCAAAAATATAATTTCATTAAAATTTTCAAAAATTTGATTGCTTAGCCTAACAAATATTGTTTCTTTTAGTTGAATTGAGTTAATTTATCCAATTCATTGAGTAATATAATGAATTCGTCTTTATATATGTAGGTTGAAACTATAAAATACTTTCACTGTTTAAGAGGTTTCAAAAAGCATATTTAATAAATCACATTTTATTACTTTATGCTTCAATTTTTTTTTTTTAATTTCTTCTCAAAAAAAGTAATATTTTTTAATTCTTATTATTATAATTTTATCCATAAAGTTTCTTTTTGGTTACAAATATTTTTAAGTGGATTAGTTGATTCTACCCAAAAAAAAAAACAAAAAAAAAAAACAAAAAAGCTGATTAAACATATTATTAATTGAAAAAAAAAAGTTAGTAATACTCAAAATACAAAAATAATAATAATAATAATTTTTTTCCCATCTAAAATACCCCACTTTAATTAGACCCCAAAATGCACGGAGCTGTCCATTTCCATGCTTTCAAATTGTTCGTGTTAATACCGCAAAAACAACAAATTCTTTATTGAAATATTTTGATCCTAATATTTTTATCTTTTGTTTGCAAAGAAAAAAATTTTTTTTTTTTTTTTCTATTGTGAATATATCGATATATCTATTTCTTACTTCTTTTCAAAATAACAATGACAGAGGTGTGAATGGGTCCGGATCCAATTCGACCTTGTCCAATTGCAAAATGTCTAATTTCCCATCCTATCATATGTTTAAAAACTAACACAACCCAACCTATATAGGTCAAGTCTGAGTTGGGTTTGGTCGGTATAGGAATGGCAACGGGTCAGGTTCAGGCCGGGTGTTTTCATACCCTGACCCGACCTGCGGGGGCAAAACCCGTAACCCGGACCCGGCCCGTTTAGGGAACCGGGTTTTTTCCGGGGCCCGGACCTGCCCCAGCCGGGCCCCGTTTAAGAATTGGGCCTAAACGGGCCCAACCGAAAAAAAAGACAAGTCTAAGACTGATCCTCAAGCACATAAGCCTCCACATTAGGCACTCCATACATCACTCTCTGCCCAACCTTTAACACGCTATTCTTCACTGTCGCCGCACTCATTCGATCTTTCAACTTTTGATGGATCTCCTCCACAAGCTTCGACAAAGGAAGCTCACTCTCTTCCATCAACACCGCCACAGTGCTGGAACTACTACTACACATTCCCACATCCAAAAAAAACCTTCTTCTCCTTCATTTCCTTGTAGTACTTAAACAACCCATCAAGCTCCAACCTTAGATCCTCCATTTGAGCCGCTTTTTCTTTTGGTTTCAGAGACACTCTCTTTTGTTTTTGGGTCTTTCTAGGTACATCGGAGCCGTCCATTTTTGTACCCTTTGGGTCTTCATCAACGCCGATTGTCATTTCCATTTCCATATGATATCAGAGACAAAGATTCAGACGACGGGGTTGCTTGACAGTTGTGGGAATCGCAGAAGGGCTTTGGTTGGCGGTTGATGAGCGTGAAGAAGATATTGCAACCCACGGCGACAGAGGAAGCGATGGCGTGACTGAGCTGAAATGAGAGAGCGTCGGAGTGTCGGAGTGAGGCGAGGGAGGTGAGGGAGGTGAGGGACGGACTGAGGCGAGGGAGGCGAGGGAGGTAAAGGAAGGAACTGAGCTGACCGGCGAGGGAGGCAAGGGAGGCAAGGGACAGACGGAGGCTGAAATGAGGGAGGGAGGCGAGGGAGGTTGAACTGAAGAAAAGAAATGAGGGAGATTGAGTACCAGGTTAGGGAATTAGGGTTAGATTAGGTTTATATATATATATATAGGAGGGTATTTTCGTAATTTAAGTTTCGGGTTTTTTAACGGGTCGGGTCTCAGGTCGGGTCTCGGGTTTTTTTGATAAAACTCGGACCCGACTAGGACCCACTTCGGGTTTTTTTTTTAAAAAACCCATACCCGACCCTATTCCTAATCGGACCGGGTAAAATCCGGCCCATTAGGGTCGGGCCGGGCCTGGTACCCGCGGGTCGGGCAAAAATTGCCATCCCTAGGTCGGTAAGTTGCACATATATGTTTATTGTCTTATAAAAAGCTAGGCTATCGTCAATTATTTAATCGCTCTTTTTAATAAATTATTACATCGCTTAAATTATATTCTTAAATTTTCAAATTCATCAAAATTAATTCTCAAAATACCAAAATTAATTAAACTAAAAATATTTATAAAAAAATAATAAAAAAATTTATTAAAAAAAAAACTTATATGCATAGTGAGTTGATTGGGTCCGATGGGTTACAAAAATTTCAGACCCAACTCAAAAAAAAAAAAAAATGGTTGGTTTTGTTAGATTAATGAGTTTAATGCACGCTCCAATGACCAGATAAAACTAAACAATTAAGTTTATTTTTGAATAAAAAAGTCCCCCAAAAAAAAAATGCACCTCATGGTCCTCATCCAAATTTTGCACAGTGATGCTGCCGACACCGCAGAGAAACACGATCCACACGTTGCGTCCGCCATTCGGGGTACTCGCGTCATTCCATTCAAATGGCGGGGGTACTTTTGCCATTCCCACAAATTCAACGTCAGTCTTCACTCATTATAATAAATGACTGCCTCCTAGTGGCTAATCCTAAAGGACTCACAGGCTCATAGTCTCACACTTGGTTGCCAAGAAAGAGCAAAAGAGCTGAGTTAACAGAAAAGAATGGGAGGAGTTAGCGCAAAGAGGGGTACCTCACTAGCGCTCCTAGTGATGACCATAATCATTCTGCTCAAAACAAGTCCTTCAAGTGCTGCTGCCACTACTACTGCTACTGCACTGTACAACAACAACACAGCCGGCGGCCTCATCGCAGATGACTTGGACTCGGAGTTTTCGATGGATTCGAATGTTAGGAAAATGCTCGCTCAGCCTCAGATAGATGTCTCTAAAGTCGCTGCCGAAGGTTTTTGTTCGCGTCACCCCTATTACCCCTGCACTCCCAAGTCAAACTTCAGAGGGCACCCAGAACATTGTGACGCCATTTACAGGCCCCGCGACTGCCCTCCTTAAGTACATGTGCAAACGTTAGTGTTTATATAATCATGAAAATAAAATAAAACAAGTCTGGTTTTTTTTATAGTTCAATAATGTTGTTTTGTTTTGTCATGTGAAATTGATAATTAGTAAAGAAGCTCTTTTGTATATATATAGGTACATTCTTTTCTGTCTTTATGTTATTTTCATATACGGTTGGTCTTCCAAATTTTAGTCTTATGTTTTTACTTTTTAGTTGCTGATGTTTCAAAAATAAGTAATTTTAGTCTCTAAATTTTAAAAAATAATAATAATAATAATAAACTCTATTGTTCATTCGGTTTAATTCCATTAATTTTCTTGTGTATAATGTGACTAACTGCATAGGTGAACTAATTTTCAACGAGGTAACATGTATTCTTTTATATCAAAAATACACATTAGCTTTACCGAACCTAAACGCATATTTAGAGGGCGTTTGGTGTCGATATTTTTATCCCTCAAAACCCAAATTTCATGGGCCCCACATATACTCATGTTTGGTTTAGTTTTTATTCTCATTTCTCATAATTGATGATGATTATTAGTTCAATTGGTAAAATATGTTAGAGTTGATATGAAATCTTAGTAGATCTTAATCTTGCTTTACTTCATTAACACTCTCTGTCTCTCTCACCTGTCATTCTTCTCCACCTTTTCTTTCTTTCTATTTTCTTTTTCTTTCTTTTCGGCCTTTCTCATCCCAAATTACAAATCCGTTTCTTGGTGGGTTTGGGGCCGGGTTGTTTATGGTGGTAGAGAGATTGAGCCATAGAGGCAGAAAATTATGAAGAAAAAGAGGCAGCAGCTGACCAACAACTCCTCCCTCTCTCTTTCTTTCTTCAAATATGACCAACCTTACCATTTCAACATTTCGTCTTTTCGATTTTCGATTATTATTATTAACTCGTGAACATGCTAAACTTATTCTTTTTAAACAGGTAGGTTATCAAATATTACTAGATCCTGAGATAGAAGTTGATGCATTTCTCTCAATCTTATGGCTTTAGAGATAGAAGTTGATGCTAAAGTTGTTTTGGAATGGATGACGAATGAATATAGCTATAATCTTAATCAATCTCCCCTTATTATGGATTGCAGGACTCTCATCAATCAATTGCCTCAAGTTAAGGATAATGCACTGTTTCCGTGAAGCGAATAGGTGTTGGGATGCGTTAACCCGGAAAGGCCCAATTATTCAACAAGACTTTGTTGTTTATGATAGTCTACCTGTGGACATTTTTATGCTTTTGTATTATAACCAAATTGGCATGTATTATGAGAGGATTCGTCCTCAAACAGCTGGTTTTCTTGAGCAGTGATTAATATTATTCTCTTATTTACCCAAAAAAAAAAAAAAGAGAAGTTCACATCTTAGCTATTATTATTATTATTTATTATAATGAACATATGCGTACAACCTAATGAATCATTAACAATTTTTTTTTATTATATAAAAGAATGCATATTATAGCTAATAATTGAACATTTATTCATCTTTAACTTATGTCCTTATAACACTTGTTAACAAGCACCATTATTATTAATTTTTTTGAGAATCAGTACCATTATTATTTATAAATTTGGTCTATCCTCCACAACTCACAATAATGTTGTTGGATGCATGGGAGGAGGGAGGCACCACAGGTTCAAGCCTTAGGGGGAGCATTTGGCAGATTGTTAGTGGTAAGTATAAAAATTGGGTCAGTGGTAGACTCATATGAGAACCAATGAAAGTTTGCCAACTCAACAAGAATTAAAAAAGTAGTCAAATTTTTTGTGTAAGTAGCATTACTCAAGCATTATGTAGGGCAGATTAGGATTTCTAAGATTTCATTATATCATGGTAGCCAATTTGTTGTTGTGGACCTATGGCATATCGTCCTCCTTGAAAAAAGTTTATCTCCAAACTAACCCTTCAAACTCAATCTATATCTTTTTATTAGATGTGAATTTAAAAAATGTAATTGTTGGATTGCATGTTCTTATCAAGAAGATAAAAAGATCAATAGAAGATCAAAGATTAATAGCTATATCGTCAATTAAATGTTTAAATTTCAAGTTTTTTGGTATAAAATTATGCATAAAAAATAAATTTATTGATCGAATAATAAATAACATCCGATTTGAACAACATTTGATATGCGTGTTAAGAATATAAAGAAGATGCAATTTAGCAATTAGATTTTTAAAATTCATATCCAACGAAAAGATATAAGAGAAGTTTGAAGAAACTTATCTGTCTTCCCCCATCTTTATTAGCAAGTGGGCTAAAATCTTTGCCTAGATTTTTAGTTTTTAGGGGCTGAATTTGTTGCCTTTTACATGGAAGGAAAGGAATTATAAAGCACGAATATCATAACAAAGAAGAGAACAAGAAAAAAGAACTGCTCAAAGAAAAGAAGGTCGCAGAGAGGCAAGTGAAGAAAAGCTGATATAAAAGAAAAACAAAGATACAGTTGTATGGCCTTTGTCTTTGTAGTTAAACTACTTGTAGTTTAGTTTGGTTTTCAAATTCAATCTGAACTACTAATTTATTCTGTCAAAAATTAATATTTTTTTTAGTACAAATTTTGTAGTAGACCCACTAACTCCTAACCTCAAGTTTATTATTGATAATTATGTGCAGCTCACCTGGTTTCGTAATGTAGCTGCTTCCGCATACTTTGGTAGTTTTCATTTAGTTTCTCAGCCCTGCTATGTATATAAAACAGAGTGACTTGTTTGTAAAATTAATTACTTTTGATCAATGAGAATTGATAAGCCAAGAAATTCCTGCCGTCCAAAGAAACCGTTGGACGACCAAAGCTCCATAAATGAACATTTATGGCATGATCCGTTATGCATAGACAATCATAAAGATATGACCACTATAGGGCGGNCACATCTTAGCTATTATTATTATTATTATTATTATTATTATTATGCCGAACGTCTAGTGGTTAAGGTTAAATGCTTTGTTAAAGAGTTCAAATTCGGTAAGAATAGGGTATAAAACTTATGTTTTATATCATCCAATAAGAGATTGTCACATCAACTTTTTACTTAAAAACTCAATCCATCCTATCAAATATAATAACATCTTAATAAACTCACAATTAAGTTTGATTTTACTACCGCGCACCCTTGGTGCGGTGATCACTTCACAAGTATAAATGCTTGTGGGGTGTGAGGGGCAAGGGCCGGGGTTCAAGTTTTCAAGAGGGAGTTTTACACACATATATACTTAGATTATGTTAGAGTAGAAATTTTATCTTGTTTAAAAATAAAAAAAACAATTAAGTTTGATTTTCAAATGGATATTAAAATTAATTGAGTATAGTTGTGCCTAATAATATGTACTATAATGATGTGGCATATCAATTATAATTATAATGAACATATGCGTACAACCTAATGAATCATTAACAATTTTTTTTTATTATATAAAAGAATGCATATTATAGCTAATAATTGAACATTTATTCATCTTTAACTTATGTCCTTATAACACTTGTTAACAAGCACCATTATTATTAATTTTTTTGAGAATCAGTACCATTATTATTTATAAATTTGGTCTATCCTCCACAACTCACAATAATGTTGTTGGATGCATGGGAGGAGGGAGGCACCACAGGTTCAAGCCTTAGGGGGAGCATTTGGCAGATTGTTAGTGGTAAGTATAAAAATTGGGTCAGTGGTAGACTCATATGAGAACCAATGAAAGTTTGCCAACTCAACAAGAATTAAAAAAGTAGTCAAATTTTTTGTGTAAGTAGCATTACTCAAGCATTATGTAGGGCAGATTAGGATTTCTAAGATTTCATTATATCATGGTAGCCAATTTGTTGTTGTGGACCTGACTTTTTTTTTTTTTTTTTTGGTTGCCAATATGATATTTGCGAAGTCAAGACCGAGACTCGACTTTGGGCTTAGAATATAGCCCAAAGACTATTGATGAAGTGAGGAAGGCCCTTTTTGCTCAAGGTCTGGGTTACATCCAACAAAGATTATAATAAGGCCTCAAAAATAACTCCTACAAAGATAAGCTAGCACAAAAGATGGCTTACCACAATAAGTGCTTAAATAATAGTCCAGCGGTAAACAAGAAAAGCGTCCAACGGTAGATGTTTGAAAAATTAATAAATATATTTGCATAGTAAAAATTATGCATTTCTTTCATAGTTAGTTAATATAAAAGTGGACCCATTATAACAAGTACATGAGAAAAAATGGTCCAGCAATGAATATGACAGACCTCTAGCAGTAATGTCTGATAAGTTAATGAATGTGTTTACATGATAAACATCATATATTTTCTTCATTATTATGAAGTCAACATGAGGGAAAACTTTCATAGTATCCAAGACATTATGACCTTCATTATAATAGTAATAAACAAGGATTAAAGGCTTCATAATTACAAATAAAAGAGGAAAATTTAGGATGGAATGAAGAGAAAAAAAGACTCCCAGCTTAGTGTAGCAAATATTAACCAAGGTTCTTATGCCCATAATGGAATATATGGAAGGATGTATGGTAAATGATAGAAACTACTCTTACATGAGTGGCTGAGCAAATATATGGTGATGTGGGAATAAAATGGTAAAGGTACTTGGCTATTTTTTGCCATGGTGAAAAGAGACTGATTGTAGTTAATAATGAGACCTTTATGGTACTGGGTTTTGTTAGAAAATAGAAGGAATGTTTGTGACTTGATGAGTATGGGCCTTTATGAACTAAAAAATGAACTTATTTCCGAATTAAGGATTGAAAATAACAAGATTGATAGAGATTTTGAAAGGATTTTGTCCCCCCTGATGAGTAAATGGTTCTTTCCTTTTATAGTGAAGCTTAGGGAGCAATTAGCAAAAGACAAAAACGTAGGTTCTGATTAGCAAGGGAATTTTCAGAATATCCATCATGAGATTTGGCCAAAAATGGTATGAACTCCTTTTTGAGTGTTTGTCTCCTTTGAGTAATGTCAGATGGAGTTGAAATTCAGAGTATCTAACCTAAGATTTGGCCAAAAATGGAGTGATTTGCTTTTGGGTATTTTATCTTCTTTGGGTAATGTCATTAAGTGCTAGGATTTGGAGATTGATCTCAGCCAATAAGATCAAGACAGACATGAGGCTAGAACTTGGTTGCTGCAACTAAGATTTGAGTTTCAAAGAGTAGGAGCTATCACCCCAAGCCAGGTGTCAAGATTTTTGCCTACTTCAGGGAGCTTTGCTGGAGATCTTTTTATGCTCTCCAAACCACATTTCCCTATATTTCCCCTTTAAGAATTCATGGGCTTGGTTCATGAATTAGTTTTAGACATTTTTAGTACTTCAGAGACTAGTTTGTTGAAGTTTGGATGATTTGGTCATGGCTTCCTCCAGCAATAACTGAAACTTAGGGAGGAAGAATAGCATTTATTGCAATTCAACTTTTTGGTGTCAACCCAACCCCTTAATATTGTTTACGTCAGAAATAACAGTGGCAAAGAGGCTGATGAGACAGGTGGTCAGCTCTTAATTTGGTTTGGAAGCTTAGTTGTTTCTCGAGGTGATCTCTAGCAAAAGGCAGAATTGAATGGAGTTCTTAAGCTGGGTCAGTTTGCACACATAAGTTGTTTTGGTTGAGCCTTCATGTTGGGCTTGGCCATGAGGGCTGAGTACTTTGGTGGTTCTCTCCACTCGAACCTATCCTTTTGCTTTCTCATTGTGAGCCCTACAAAATGGACAAAGCTGCTATATATTGCCATGGATTTTTATTCCACATGGGCTTTAGTTGTTAGTAAAAATGAAAAGTATTCATGAGTTTTAATAAATATTTATGATAGGTTTTTGGTATTAATTTTCATGGGCTTTCAATATCAATTTGTATAGTTTCTCATAATTTTTTCCATGGATTATTTTGTAAATGATATTTCCTTTGGGGCTTTTAACTAGTAACTTCCAATGTTTCTTGTGAATAATATTTACCATGGGTTTTAATAGAGGCAATATCCATGGGTTTCAAATAAAATATGGTAACAACCACTATAATGGAATAATGTGATATTCTCATGAGTTTTTCTATAGATAATCATAATAGGCTTGTAAGGTAAATAATTACCATGAGTTTTGGAAATGTTGAGATATAAATAGTGACCATGGGTTCTTATTATATAAATTTCATGATTTTAAGATAAATAATCATAACTTTCCATGGACTTTTATATTAGTAACACAAATTCATAATTCTCCATGGGCTTGATATATGTTTGCCATGGGTTTTGGAAAAATGAATAGTGTTACGAAACATAAATAGTTTCTATGGGTTTATAATATGCTATGAAATAAATAAATATCATGGGTTTAAGATAAGTAATCATAACTTTCCATGGGTTTTTATATTAGTAACACAAATTCATAATTCTCCATAGGCTTGATATATATTTGCCATGGGTTTTGGAAAAATGAATAGTGTTACATAACATAAATGGTTACCATGAGTTTTATAAGATAGATTTCATGGGCTTGTAATATTATAGTAATAGGTTTAAGAACTTAAAACATTGTTAATCATTGGACTTTAAGTGAAATACTTATTGTGGGGTGATAAAGCCCAAAGATATGCATCCACCTTCTACAATGGGCCTGAAGTCCATGACGAGGCCCATAGTCGCACATGGGGAGGGCAATGGTAATCATGGCCGCCCAGGAAACCATGCTGAGGACAACCCTGTCCTCGGCTGACAAAGACCGAGGTTGATATAAAGAGACTTATCGACAAAAATAGTCTTCCAAAGTACTCCAGGGAAGAATATAAGTACAGCAAGCAAGCATTATGGAGAATGGCGGCAGAGCAATTCCAGGAAAAGCTGTAGCCTCCACATTAAATGCTCCACAACTAACACTCTAGCCGCATTAAATGTGGAAGTGATACCTGAGCAATAGCTTTTCAGACTCACAGCTACTACCTAAGAGCTTTAGGAGAAAGGTTGATGTGACAAAGATCAACAACAGCAGGTCTAGCATGCACATGTATGGTGGAGATGAAGGAGAAAAGTAATATATAATGAAGGAGGAGTTTTGAGAAAAAGGGGGGGAATTTTTTGGACCAGAGAAACGTTGTAGTAACCTGAGCTAGTTTTGTAACTATTGCCACTATCAATCAAGAAATAAGAAGTGGAAGCTCCTCGGACTAGTGCCGAGGATTGAATTACTTGCCTAAACCCATACCTGTTTTACTTATTCCTTCTTTAAATTATCTTCAACTGTTGTTACACTCTTCAAAGCCCAATTCTTCTACCCACTCTCTATAAATATTGTATTGGGCTAGTTGGGCATGAGTCCACTTATCCCCAGGGCAAAGTACTCAAATCTGGACCCTACACTTATGATATAGTATTTTGCCAAGAATTGATAAATTTGGGCTTTTTACGAAATAGTGTCAAGTAGCTATCTTGGACTTTTAATAGTGCCAATGTAAATTAGGATTTTAATATTGCCAATGAGAATTGGGTTTTTGATATTGTCAATGTAAATTGGGCTTTAAAAAGAATGGGGTGTGTGCATTGGGCTCATAGAGCCGATTTTGGGCTTATTTAAATAATGATGATAAAATTGGATAAGATATGAGATTTTGGGCTTCTATGATGGTTTATATTATGGCCTAATTTAAATAATGAGATATGAAATATTTGTGGGCCAATGGGATGAGAAATATTCATGGAGGCCCAAAATAATTTATGGGTGATATTTTTTGTATTTTTTGGTGAATAAATAAATGTGATTAAATAAGATTGTTGTACGTGGCATGAGTGAAAAAATTGTACCTCAACAACCGTTGGGAAGATCTTCACCCAATTAAATTGCCAGAAGTGTTACAATAAGGCATTTAAGCTACTATTGAAAGTTTCCAATGGCTAGAAGGGCAAAGTCCTATATAGACTGCATCAAACCTCAAGCAAAGATACGGAAAATCATCTTTCATCGAGATCACGGACACTACACAGACGAGTGCAGAGACCTAAAAGAACATATAGAAGAACTGATTTAGAAGGGAAAGCTACAGAATTTTGTGAAGAAAAACACACCAGGAAGATGTAAGCACGAACAAAGGGAAAGATCAAAAGATAAACCCAAGGACGAAGTAAAATAGCAGGACCATCCAAAGAGCGCTGTAGGAGAGATAAGGATGATCAATGAGGGTCCAACAGCAAGGCGTTCTTTCAAGTCCCTCAAAAAATTACAGCAAAGGCAGGTCAACAGCGTCCCCACTGCACCTCCATCAAAACATAGACGAAGAGAGACCACAGACATGGACTTTTCAGAAAAAGAAGCCAGGGGGTGAAACAACCACATGACGACCTACTAGTTATCATGCTCATAATAAAAGGGTTCAACACTAGGCGAGTCCTAATAGATAATGAGAGCTCCACTGACATCATTTACCTTTCAACTTTCCAGCAGCTAAAAGTAGATCCAAAGAAGTTCCGTCCTTTTGAATCCCCCCTCGTCAGTTTCAGCAGAGATAGGGTATACCCGAGGGGAATAGTAACACTAACCTACACTATGAATTGCTTTAAACTCCCCAAGTGTTTAGTGAAGGAATTGGAGGTTTTAATCCACAAGTTTTGGTGGGGCTACAATAGGGGTAATAGAAAGATCCATTAGGTGAATTGGGAAAGGATGTGTGAAGCAAAGGAAGTGGGCTGGCATTGGTTTCAAAGAGATTGAGAAGTTTAACGATGCGTTGCTTGCTAAGCAAGTGTGGTGCATGATCAACAATCCTGGTTCCCTTTGTTATAGAGTTTTCAAGGCTCGGTTTTTTCCGGATTGTAGTATTCTCGAAGCAAAAGAGTCCACCATTGGGTCTTATGCATGGAAGAATATACTAAGTGCACGTGATGTTATCCGTAAGGGGATGGTTTGGCGGATAGGGAATGGTCAATTTACCCAAGTGAAAGAAGATAGATGGATCCCTAAACAATGTAACAGTGCACTTATCTCTCAGCTGCCTTCAATCCAAAACAAAACTAAGGTGAGTTCCCTCATTAATCAGGAGCTTGGTATTTGAAAATCTGATTTGGTGGAACAACTATTTTTGACTCATGAAGCTTCAAGCATTTTGGGTATTCCTCTCAGCCCAAGAATGCCTCCTGATCGAATCATATGGGGTCTTACCCCCTCTGCTTGTTTCACAACTTCTAGTGCCTACAAGTTATTAGTTTCTTGTGATTCTTCTAACATTGCAGGTAGCTCTGATTTGGGGCCTCAGAAGCAATTCTGGAAAGGAGTGTGGAACCTGCGAGTTCCTAATAAGATCAAGCATTTTGCTTGGCATGCATGTAACAATGCTCTACCAACTATGGTTAATCTTCACCGACGACACATCATTCCAAATGATACCTGTGAGATCTGTAAGGAATAGCCTGAAAATCAAATTTATGCCTTATGGTTATGTAAAGAAGTTGAAGCCGTGTGGGGCAATTTCTTGTGGGCTCACCACTTTGCCACAATGCCCCCATCTAGCTTTTCAGAGTTACTAGCAACCTTCCTACAGTTTCACGAGGACTTCAGAAAAGAAATTTTTATTCTCTGTGCTTAGGGTCTGTGGAATCGCCATAACTCTTTACGACTTGGACTGCCAACTCAACCATTGGCTAGCATTATCACTAATGCAAGTAGAATGCTCCAAGACTTCCTTACTGCCCAGGACCTGAACCCAGAAGCTCCTCCACAAACGCCTCAGCAATAATGGCGTCCCCTTGACTCTCAAAACTACAAGGCAAACTTTGATGCGGCAGTCTTTAAAGCCACAAATTTTGCAGGTATCGGTGTAATTATCAGAGATTGTGAAGGTGAGGTGATTGGAGCTTTATCTCTTTCAATTCCTCTTTCTCAGTCAGTTGATGAGTTGAAAGCATTGGCTTGCCGTAGGGCAGTTCAGTTTGCTTGGGAAATTGGTTTAAGAAGAGTTGTCTTTGAAGGTGATTTAGCAACAGTCATTCAAGCTATTACTCGCAAGGATTCTGACTTTTTGCCATTTGGGAACATCATTGATGATATTAGACATCAAGTTTCTGCTTTCCATTTTTTAGATTTTTGTCATGTTAATTGTAGTTGTAACATTGTGGTTGATGCACTAGCTAAAAGGGCTAAGCTTTATAAGGGGTTGCAGGTATGGCTAGAATGCCTACCTAATGATATTTCCCCCCTAGCCCTCTTTGATGTACCTTGAGTTTCAGTTAAATAAAGCCCAGGCTGATCCTACAGACCAAAGAGTTTTTTTTTTTTTTTTACATACGTGACACTATTCATTTTTCCAAAACCTATGGCAAACATATATCAAACCCATGGAGAATTATGAATTTGTGTTACTAATATAAAAACCCATGGAAAGTTATGATTTATCTTAAACCCATAGTATTTATTTATTTCATACCACATTATAAACCCATGGTAACTATTTATGTTACGTAACACTATTCATTTTTCCAAAACCCATGGCAAACATATATTGAGCCCATGGAGAATTATGAATTTATGTTACTAATATAAAAGCCCATGGAAAGTTATGATTATTTATTTTAGACTTATGACATTTATTTATTTCAACCATAACTCATGGAATTTATATAATAAGAACCTATGGTCACTATTTATATCACAACATTCATAATATTTATTTCCAAAACTCATGGTAATTATTCACCTTACAAGCCCATTTTGATTATCTATAAAAAAAACTCATGAGAATATCACATTATTCCACTATAGTGGTTGTTACCATATTTTATTTGAAACCCATGGATATTGCCTCTATTAAAACACACGGTATATTATTCACAAGAAACATTTGAGGTTACTATTAAAAAGCTCCAAAGAAAATATCATTTACAAAATAATCCATGGTAAAAATGATGAGAAACTATTCAAATTGTTATTTAAAGCCCATGGAAATTAATACCTAAAACCTATCATAAATATTTATTAAAGCTCATGAATACAATTCATTTTTACTAACAACTAAAGTTCATGTGAAATAAAAATCCATGACAATATATAGTAGCTTTGTCTATTTTATAGGGCTCACAATGAGAAAGCAAAAAGATAGGTCCAAGTGGAGAGAACCACCAAGTCAGAGCCTACCAAAGTACTCAATCCTCATGGTCAAGCCCAACATGAAATCTCAACCAAAACAGCCCATATGTGCAAACTGACCCAGCTAGAGAACTTCATTTAATTCTACCTTCCGCTGGAGATCACCTCAAGAAGCAACTATGCTCCCAAACCAAATTAGGAGCTGGCGACCTGTCCCATCAGCCTCTCTGCCACTGCCATTTCTGACATGAATAGTACTAAGGGGCTGGGCTGACACCAAAAAGTTGAAATGCAATAAATGCCATTCTTCCTTCCTCAGTTTCAATTACTGGTGGAGGAAGCCATGACCAAATCATCCAAACTTTAGCAAACTAGTTTCTTTAGTACCAAAAATGTCTAAAACTAATTCATGAACAAAGCCCATGAATTCCTACAAGGAAAAATTTGGAAACATGTAGTTTGGAAGGCATAAAAAGATCTCTAAGGGAGCATCCTGAAGTACGCTAAAAGCTTGGCACCTAGCTTGGGGTGATAGCTCCTACTCCTTGAAGCTTAAATCTTAGTTGTAGCACCAAGATTCTACCTTAATACTTGCCTTAATCCCATTGGCTGAACACAACCTCAGAAATCTTAGCATTTAATGCAAGATTACCCAAATATTCACCCATGTGTGATATTGCCCAAAGAAGCAAGGCAGCCCAAAAGCAAATCACACCATTTTTGGCCAAATCCTAGATTAGATACTCTAAATTTTAGCTCCATCTGACATTATCCAAATGAGACAAGCACTCAAAAAGAAGTTCATACCATTTTTGGCCAAATCTTATGATGGATATTCTGAAAATTCCCTTGCTGATCAAACCCGACGTTTTTACTTTTGCTAATTACTCCCTAAGTTTCACTATAAAAGGAAAATACCATCTACTCACTAAGGGAGGACGAAATCCTCCCAAAGTCTTCGTCAATCTTGCTATTTTCAACCCTTAATTTAGAAATAAATTCCTTTTTTAGCTCATAAATGCCCATACCCATCAACTCATAAATAGTCCTTCCCTTTTTCTAACAAAACCCAACACCATAAAGGTCTCATGATTAGCTACAATCATTATCTCTCCACCATGGCAAAAAATAGCCAAGTTCCTTTACCATATAGGCCCATACCCATCAACTCACAAACATTCCTTCCCTTTTCTAACAAGACCTAGCACTATAAAGGTCTCATAATTAGCTACAATCAGTCTCTCTCCACAATAACCAAAAATAGCCAAGTTTCTTTACTATTTTATTCCCTCATCACCATATATTTGCTCACCCACTCATATAAGAGTAGTTTTCATCGTTTACCATACATCCTTCCATATATTCCAACATGGGCATAAGAATCTTGGTTAAATATTTGCTTCACTAAGCTAGGGGTCTTTCTCTCCCTTCATTCCATCCTATTTTTTCCTTTTTTTACTTGTAATTATAAAGCCTTTAAACCTTTTTTATTGTTATTATGATGAAAGTCATAATGTCTTGGATACTATGGAAATTTTCCCTTATGTTGACTTAATAATAATAAGGAAAACATATGATTTTTACCATGTAAACACACTTATTAACCTGTCAGATGTCTACTGCTGGAGGTTTGTCATGTTCACTGCTGGACTATTTTTCATATTGTGTACTTGTTATAACAGGCCTACTTTTATATTAATCGACTATGAAGGAAATGCATAATTTTTACTATGCAAATACATTTATTAATTTCCCAAGCATCTCCCACTGGACATTTCTCTTATTTACCGTTGGACCATTATTTATACACTTGTAGTGGTGGGTCATCCTTTGTGCGAGCTTATCTATGCAGGAGATATTATTGAGGCCTTATTATAATTTTTGTTAGATGCAACATGGACTTTGAGGAAAAATAGGCCTTTTCATCGATAGCCTTTAGGCAATATTTTGAGCCCAAAGTCGAGTCTCGGTCTTGACTCCCCTAACATCACATGGGCGGCGAAAAATGCCCCCAACAAAGGGTTATCACAAATTTGTCTCACGATACAACCAAGTTTGTTAGGTTCTTCAAATAGTAATTTTAGAGAATATCCACAAGATTTCTTATATTTCTTAGAAACTGATTTTTGGGAGAGAAAAGAATTAGTTATGAAGTGAACATAAACTACTATTTATACTCATAGGTTTTTAAACCTCAAAAGGCACCAATGAGGAGTTAAAATGTTTCATAAAACCGTTCACAAGACTTAAAACATTTTCAAATATTCAAAACAGTTACTAAAAAATTATGTAGAAATTCAGTTTTTACGAGTTTGTATCGATCGAACATCAATCAAAGGTTCATTTTGATCAATCGAACATCAATCAGGCATCAATCAAAAGAGGTAGAAGCTCCAAATCAAATTCCTTGATCACTTCGATCGATCAAACAAAATCTCAACCAATCAAAAATTCCTAGACACGTATTTTCACATAGAAATTCTAGAACTTGAATTTCCATTTTATCATCTTTATAAATGAATACTCTCCAAACTTCAATATCATTATTAAACCTATCCGTGTATATACCTCAATATATACAACAAGATATAATATAAAAATAAAAATAAAAAAACAATGTTCTCCTATTATTTATATGTTTATAAGTAATGGATTTGTGGGTTCCGATTAACACTGTTGATAAATTTTTTTTTTTTTTTTTTATTGTCGCATAAGGATTTTGGGTGAGAATTTTGCTCCCAAAAAAAAAAGAAAAAAAAAGAATGAAGTGGATTTTCATATCCTATCGTGCCTTAAAAAAAAAGGACAAATGAATTTAATTGGATGATTTACATATGATTATCGCACATCATCAATAATTTTAATTGTTATTATTATCATGTGCAAATAACGTGATTTATCCATCGACTTTAATTAATAAATATTACGAAAAAGTTTGATATCTTCTCACCAACCTAATGTCAAATGGGTTGATTGTTCAAGTAAAAATTTCAATCACCAAATTGTCATGTGACTTTTACTCTTATCCCTATTTTGAAAACAGTTTTACAGTTTATTTCATAAAATAAATTCCTTCAGTGTGTTTAACAGTACTTTCATAATGAAAGTAGAATGCATTAATGAAAGTTTCATTGATGCATTCAGTCGATCTACGATGTTAACTAGTCCTATTGGGTAGTAGTGACAATATTGATGCCGAGTCCATATGCAACTGGATGAATCAACCTAGGCCCTGCTAGAATCCTTTGTGTGCCCTCTTGGCCCACTTTCTTTGTGTGTGTGTATGTAGACCTGAGTGTGGGCCTCGATTGTAAGCTAAGCAGTCCATGTGGCGAGAGTTTCTGGTTAGACTGTTCCTGAAGAACCCAGATCCAAGGATCATTCACTATTTCTTCGAGACGTAGCTACCAGTGAAAAGGCCCTTACAAATTACAATATCTTACGGAAAGTGGAAGAATTATTTGAGTGCTAAACTTAGGATAAAATCAGTAGAGGAGAGGCTAAGTAGAATTTTTTTTTTTTTTTTTTTTTTTTTTTGGGCTAAGTAGAATATTTATTAGGAAAGAAAGAAGTTAATAAATGAAGGGCAAGAACGAAACAAATTGTCACGATGACTTAGGGCCTGTTTGGATACAGCTGAAAACTGAAAACTGAAAACACTGTAGCAAAATAATTTTTAAATGTGTGAATAGTACCGTGGGTAGAGACCGTTTGGCCAGCACGTTTGCGTCTGGCTTTACGTTTTCAGCTCTTTTTTTTTTTTTTCACACACGTTTCAAGCTTTTTCCAGCCGATTTTTTACTGTGTAGAACTGTAGCGGCTACTGTTTAATGAACAGTAGCCGCAATAATTGACTTTTCAACCCAAATTTTACTGTTTACGGACCCATAATTTTCACTTTTTAACAACTTTTTCATTAAAAATGAGTCTCACGGTACTATTTACACATTTAAAAATTATTTTACTCAATATTTTCAGTTTTTAATTTTCAGTTGTATCAAACGGCTCTTAATCTAAAAATTTTTGACTGACAGTACGTATTCTCATTATTTATCTCCTCCATCCTTCCCTCCCTCTCTCTACCAGTCTCCTCCTGTGTGCGTAGTTATTGGCTTTGCAACAATGCGCAAAACCAGCAAAAAATACCTTAATCTTCAAAACCCATTTATGTTCAGCCCTTTCTACGTCTTCCTCTTTTTCTACCACTTTACCAGCCCCATCGCTGGTGAATTACTGGCTCCTTACAACCCTGTTGAGAACATAGCCCTTGACTGTGGCGTCTCTGGCAACAGTACTACGCAAGATCCGCGGACTTGGATCGGAGACATCAACTCAACATATTCTCCATTAGATCCCCATAACTCATCAGACATCTCTACAGCGACTCAATCCCGTACCCCGGTGCCTCAGGTCCCTTACCGCACAGTACGCTTCTCACGCTCCGAATTCACCTATATCTTTTCAGTGACTTCAGGCCAGAAGTTCATCCGTTTTTACTTTTACCCAGCTTCATACCCAAACTTTGACAGCTCTAAGGCCTACTTCTCTGTCAAAGCTGGTCCCTTTACTCTCCTAAGAAACTTTAGTGCTGCTCTTACTGCAGACGCTCTTCATCCAAAGGAGTTCTGTGTAAATGTTGGGGATGAGAAAACTCTGAACATAACTTTCACTCCAAGGCCAGATTCATATGCTTTTATCAACGGAATAGAAGTCGTATCAATGCCTCCCAATCTCTATTACACTGCAGCTGAAAAAAATGGGGCTGGAATTATTGGCGAACAGCAACAATACCGCATCGAAAACAACACGGCTCTTGAGACGGAGTACCGTGTAAACGTTGGTGGAAGGTCTATCTCACCCGCTGAAGACACTACTGGTATGTACCGGAGCTGGTTGAGCGATAATGATTATTTGGTTGTGAACGACCATAGTGTTCTACCTGTCAACACCTCTATTTCCTTAAAGTTCAACAAAATTCCAAATTATACAGCACCAGAGGAAGTGTACAAAACTGCCCGGACAATGGGTACGAACAAAACCAATAACAAGCACTATAATCTTACTTGGGAGTTTTCCGTGGATTCTGCCTTTTTTTACATGGTGAGGCTTCATTTTTGCGAGTTTCAACCAGAGATTAACGGCAGCTCTCAGAGAGTCTTTTACATCTATATAGCCAATCAAACTATTGCAGCTGCCGGTGTAGATGTAATCCAATGGAGTGGTGGAAAAGGGATTCCAACATGTGTTGATTATGTTGTGCCGATGCTCGGCAAATTAAATCAGAAGAAAATGAACCTTTCCGTTGCACTGCAAGCAAACCCAGATGATCAGCAGACAGCTTACACCGATGCTATTTTGAACGGGCTGGAAATTTTCAAAATCAACACCACCGGAGGCAATCTCGCCGGGTCCAACCCAGACCCGACTCCGACGTCATCTCCGCCACCATTAATCCAACCACCAACTGGGCGGAAGGTTAACAAGACGACAAAAATTGGCATTATTTCGGGTGTGGTTTCCGGCATATCCTTAATCTTTTTTATTGTCGGTTTCTTAATTTTCCGAAGGTGCAAGAGAGTCAAGGACGGAGACTATGATGATGCGACCAAGTCAACGAAGACCCAGGGGTCAACAACAACAACATTACCACTACCAGCTGATTTGTGTCGTTATTTTACACTGTCTGAAATTAAAGCAGCAACCAACAACTTTGATAGTGTGTTCATTGTAGGTGCTGGTGGGTTTGGTAACGTGTATAAAGGTTACATTGATGGGTGGGCCAGGGCCAACCCCGTTGCCATCAAACGATTGAAGCCCGGGTCTCAACAAGGGGCCCATGAGTTCAAGACCGAGATTGAGACTCTATCTCAACTCCGCCATGTGCATCTTGTTTCTCTCATTGGGTATTGTAATGATGGCAATGAGATGATCCTAGTGTACGATTATATGGCCCGTGGGACCCTCCGTGATCATCTCTACAATACTGATAATCCGCCTCTTTCTTGGAAAGACGACTCGAGATTTGTATTGGTGCAGCACACGGGTTGAACTACCTTCATACAGGCGCAAAGCACATGATCATTCATCGTGATGTGAAGACCACAAATATCTTATTGGATGAGGAATGGACCGCCAAGGTGTGTGATTTTGGGTTATCAAAACTAGGCCCCACTAGCATGTCCAAGGCCCACGTCAGCACAGTGGTGAAGGGTAGTATGGGGTATTTGGATCCAGAATATTATTTACGTCAACAATTAACTGAAAAATCTGATGTGTATTCTTTCGGTGTGGTGTTGTGTGAAGTATTGTGTGCAAAGCCACCCATTACACGTACGGCGGTGAAAGAGCAAGTCAACCTGGTGGAGTGGGTCAAACAATGCCATCGCGATGGAAAACTTGATGAGATTGTTGATCCATTTTTGAAGGGTACAATTGCAGTGGAATGTTTGAAGAAATATGTTGAGATCGCTACAAATTGTTTGCTTGACAATGGAACCGAACGCCCATCAATGAACGATGTGGTGTGGGGCCTTGAGTTTACATTGCAGTTGCAAGAGACTGCAGCTGATAAAGTGGTGACACTTCGTGGGGTTGAAATTGAGATGATGGATGCTGAGAAACCTCTCATCCCTAATAAGTCCACTGTATATGATAGTAGTGACATGTTCAGTAGTAGAGATGGACAAGTGTCAAGTACAAATAGCAACAGCAGGGTCACCGTTACAAGCAAGGAAGAACAAAGTTTTGCGAGTACGGATTTGAATGGATTTATGTCTGCCGGGGCAGTGTTTTCTGAGATTTTGATTCCAAAAGGTAGATAAAAAATAAAATAAAATATAAAATGGTTGTAGCTAAAATTTTAGTGTGTTTATTTAGACTTTTGAGTCGCGTTGGATACTTAAACTAGGTTTGGAAGAAAGTCATTTTATTCACATATGGAGTAAGATGATAGTTGTAATGCATATGTTTGATAAAATTACTACTTTTTAATAAGAAGAAAAGCATTGGCGTGCATCTTGGCGTAAATATTTTAATGTGTATACTAAGGAGAGAGAATAAAGAATGACCTCGCAAATCATGTTCCATTAGATTGAGCTGCATCTTCGGTAAGAAAATCATAAATTCAAAGCATATACTGGAACCAATGTAGGCCAGCCAGGAGTATTATTTTTTCAATTACTCAATAGTAAGTGCTATTCACCCTTAAGAACCAACGATGTTGAGGTTAGAATTAATTATGTCAAGCATATGACACATTACCTCTCTTGCAATATTAATATGCATGTGGGTACATACATTAATTAGAACTTAGAAGGCTATGTATTGTAAGAGTAATTATGCATATGGAAAGAGGTATATAAGATTATTTCTCTTTTATCTACTTTTCTCTTGGATTTTATATAATTTTATGAAATTTTAAAAATTAGGTTTTACTTTGTATCCATAATATTAATCATTTTTTTTACCTATAAAAAATGTTTAATAACTAATTTAAGTAAAGAGGAAGATGACCAAAATATATTAATTTTAAGTAACTTTGTAGAGCTTATCTTGTATGATCATTGATGGATTCCATGATTCCATTCCATCCATCTCATGAACACATAAACCATAATATTGTAGATATAATAAATTTCACAAATTATTAAATCGGTACTCATCAGACTATAATTACAATAATATCATTTTTACATTAAACAATTATTGACATTAATTTTATTTAATACCAACAACGTAACATCATAGCAATTATGAAAAAAATTTGTGCAATTTATCTTGTCATTTGACTCATTGTAAAAAATAAATAAATAAATAAATCACTTCCGTGACTAATTTGGGTTGTAGGGCCATATTGGCTCAACTTTCAATCCACCTGGTTTTCCCAAAAAAAAAAAACTTTCAATCCACCTAGACACCTACTATTTTGTGTTAGGCCTTTTATACCCTGGAATGAAGATGGTAATCCATTATTGGGAAATACTAACGAGTACACACTAGTTAATAATTTATTTAAATAAAATTTTTATGAAAAATTAAAAAAAAATAATTAATATTTTGACAGTTTTTTTTTTATTTATCATAAAAGTAGTATCAAAACTTTCTTAAAATGGATTATTAACCAGTGCCCTAAGGGCACTCGTTAGTATTTCCATACATTATTTTATTTCTTGCTTCCAATAACTGAAGATTTTGGGTCAAAGGCCTTGTAACTAAATTGACATATCTCTATACACAAAGTGCTTGGAGATTTACGAGGAAAGGGTTCGAATTGCAAAATTAGCAACATATTATAATTATTTTTCAAAAAAAAAATAATTGGAGATTTTATCACATGAAAAAAATTAAGGGCACATTTGATACATTGTGTAAGGACCAGATTTGGATTCCAAGCCTACTACATGGATGGACTTAGGCCCAAGAAGCCCAAAATAATGAATTTGTAGAAAATAGATTGAATACTAAACCTTAGTTAATCTAACAGACATTACCAGGGATCTAAGTATTGAAATAATTGAACAGAAAAAGAATTAGTATTGAAGATAATTCGTCCTCGGCAAGATCCAAGGTGGTTTATTCTTATATATTCTTTTCAGAGTTGATTACAAACTTTGTTCTAAGATGTTACAGTCTTACTTTTCCTGAATTTTTCCGATCTCCCTTTCTCGTTACCTTCCTCTCCTTTTATACTCATTTCCCTTTCATCCCCATCTTCCACATGCATGCCAGATGGTTGATCTAGATACTTGTTCCATCAGCACCTTCCTTCCATTTCCATTTAGCAGCTGCAAGGCTGAAATATACTATTCAAATATCACCTCCACATTAATGCGGCTAGGGAGTTAGGTGCAATGCATTTAATACAGAGGTAGTAGCTTTTTCTTAAGATATTTTGGGATGTTTTCCTATCTAACGCCTTTGTCATGCTAACCTGCACCAACAGATCTTCTTGAAATGTTACCTTAGATAGCAAATGATCTCTTCGGACTTCAGCTTTGGTTTGTTGAGGATGTATTCGTCCTTGGCTCATTCTGCTTTAGTCATTGTCGACGAAGCTAACCTCTTTGTTCACCTTCACAATTTCTTTTAACCAGGACTCTTCCTCCTCGGACAAGACTTTGTCCTCGGATTGGGCCATAAGCCCAACATCCAAACAAATAATGAGTCTAGGGGCCCAAAACCCCCACACATTGTAACGGTGGTTATAATAGCATAAGAATAAGTACTATAAGAAATACAAGATGTTGTAATTGAATAACTATTACTATTCATTTATTTGGTGGCAACACATGAATAGAACCCTAACTCTAGTAAAATGAATACATATTTAAATCCAATTCTCTAAAATACCCTTATTTATAAAAAATAAATTTAGAATCTAACTTAACATCTTAATCTGTATAAATTGGATAATTTTATAATTAGTATAATTTTCTTTTTTTGTTCAAATTTCAAAATGAATAACTTCATAAATGTTATAAAAAAGAAAAAGAAAAAGATGATAACACCTTAAATTTCAATTCGTTCTTCTGTGCACGATTATTTGATGATAATTAAAGTTCAGTTGTTAGAGCCGAGCCATAGACTAACTAGCAAAAATTATTTTTAATATAGAACTTATGGCCTGAAGAACCATGGATTGATTGTCAAAAAATAATATAAATAATAATAAAGAAGAAGAACAACAAAAACAACAACGGTAGCTTAATAAAGAAATATTGGTTTTTGAAAAACATAGTATATGATTTTCAGAGTTTGGCAAGTTGTGGTTTTTCAGATTTTCGCAACTTCTTATTATATTTAAAAACCATAAATTAATATGGCAAAAAGGAGAGAGAGCAGCGACAAATAGGGGGCTTTTTGGAATTTTCTTCGTAAGTGAATCAAGTTGGGTCAAGAAATAGGGATTACATGGCTTTTAATAAGAAATGATTATAAATATCTATTCATTTTGAATGACTATTCCCTGCAATAGAAACACAACCAAACAACTAAATAGCTATTCTTTAAAAATATCTATTACATTACAGTGTCTATTATAGTTTACCAAACATACTTTAAAGGAAAAACAAAAAAAACCAACCATCGACTAAATGGAGTGTTTGTGCATTTACCAAAAAGTTTAAGAATAATTATCAAATTTCATTACAAATGAACTATAGCATCGACATTTATCAAAATGATGCAATAAGTGATGTTTGTGAAAATTTTCTATTTAGAACGATGTCCCAAGACAATGGCATTTTAAAGTGTGAGGTCCATTTTTTCTAATAAGAGGGAAAGGATTTTTTTTTTTTTCTTTTCCTTTTTTTCATTTGGAGAAGACTTGTATTTTATTGGACTTTCTTTTAATAGATTGATTAATTGGTGTACTTAGAGCATTTGTTAGTAAATTATTTTAAGAAAATTTTGATACTACTATTATGGGAAATTAAAAAAAAAAAAAAACTATTTTTTTATTTAAAATTTTCTAAAATTGTTCATTAATAAATGTCCTTTGGATATTTTGTTAGTAAAATCATTTTTGTAATTGTATCCTTGAGTTTTGTTAAGTCTTTTGGCAGACGACCTATAAGTCATCCAAAAATAACTCTTTTTATTTGTAAGAAAAAACATAATCTCTTTTTTTAATGGAAAAATTAATCATTTCTTTACTTTTAAAATTTAAACGAGGAATTTCGTAGGAATTTGGGCCACAATGCCACCACAATCTACCTCCTTCCCTCAAGGCATCTCATTGTTAAAACGATTCACGTAGTTCCAAAGTGTCCCCATTCACTCTCAATGGACGTTAAACTAAAGAGGTGTGTGATCGGTTTTTTTATAGCACTACTCACCGATAAAATATCTAACAAAGTACTGGTTGAAATCAATGAAAAATGTGATTGAGTTGGACCTTAGTTTTCTGATACATTCCAAATTGAGCCCTTTAGAGCAATTACATCAATTGGTGGATAGTTTTGCAAAATAGAAAAAGGTAGTATTTTTACATATTTTGGCCCAAAAAACACCCACATAAGTGGGTGTATAATTGTGCATTTATGCACAATTGCTATAGTAACCGTGCACATATGCACGGTTACTGTAGCGTTTTTATTTATTATTTTATTAGTTTTTTCTCTCTCCTACTCTCTGTATCTCTGGTTGCTCTCGCTCTCGCTCTCACCTCACTCTTATTGCCATCGATCATCAGAGAATGCCACACATGCATCAACAGAGAACGCCACACATTCATCAACAGAGAACACCACATCAAAAAATTTCTTCCAAAATCAAGTAAAACAAGAAATTAGTATTACACAAGATTTGTTTGCTTGCAGAGAAAAACACATAGAAAACAAGAAATAAAGAAAATTAACCAAACATAGAGAAAATCAACAGACATGTGCTTGTCGATCGTCTTTCCTTCTATTTCTACTCTTTTCCACCACTTTCTCACCAACCAAACAAGAAATAAAGAAAATTAACAACAAAAAAGTCTGGGTCTAGGTCGACAAGCCAAACAAGAAGACCAATTCAAGAAGCGAGCCATTTCGATCACCGGATCGCCAGAACCAGACGCCGACGACAACAACGGAGCTCGCACGCTGAAGGCCTAGAGAGAGGAACTGTCCTCATCGAATTGTCCACATGCAAATCCTTATCCTCAAATTAGCGTATTCATTGTATTCTCTACTTTTCTTTGCGTGTTAGGTCTAGGTCTGTGAGAGAGTGTTGGGTCCGGGTCTGTGAGGGAGTGTTAGTTTGTGAGAGAGAGGGAAGTGAGGGAGAATAATAAAATATTGTAAAAAAAATGAATATTGTATTGAATAAATGTGTAGGATAGATAAACTGATGTGAGTGTTTTGTAAAAATGGGTGTGTAAAATAGAAAAAAGTAAGTTTTAAATGTAAAATAGACGGAATCTTACGCACAAGCTGATGTAATTACTCTTAGAGCATCCACAATGGTTTTTTCAATCCTATTCTATTTTACCATCTCAAAAAGCTATTTTACCAATTATACCATACCATTTTTTAATACTTTCAACATCCTAACTTTTATTTTACAATACTACACACTCAATAATATAAATTATACAATAAAATAATATTTAAAGGTTATCTATCACTCCTTTCTCTTCATCCTTGTCCCTGCCTCTCTAAGTCTCTGTCCCTTTCTCAACAGCCAAACAACCCAATTATCACCACACCACCACCACCATGCCACCATGCCCACTGCCCACCAGAATCCCACTGGAACCAAAAACCCAAATTAAGCAAAAAAAAAAAAAAACCACCAGATCACTGCCACATCCAACCCATCTAAACCCAAAAGATAAAAATAATCCATGCCTCACTGCAAAACACACATAAAACCCACACAAAACCTAGATTGGCGAAACCACAAAACCTAGATCAATGAAACCATTTGACCCACAGTGCCATCAGATCAACGCCGCCAACATCACACCATATCCAGCCCATCATCGGCAATCTTGAGCGACCCATCATCGGCGACATTCGCAACCCACCAATCTCCACCGAGAAACCCACCAATCTCCATCGATCCAAAATCCAAAATCCATGCTGATCTCCATGTCGTGATCACGAACCAAACCCAACTCCAATACAAGCCTTGAATGAGAAAGAAAGATGTGAGATGAGAGAAAGAGTGAGGACTGTGAGGGATGAGCTCTGAGAGAGAGAGAGAGAGAGAGAGTCAATGAGAAATGCTGAGAGTGAGAGAAAGAAAAGTAAAAAAGAATAAAATAATATATTTTCGTTTTACAATTAAGCTATAATGCAATTTTAAATGTAAAATCGCATTGTAGCACAATTTTTTTTTTTTTTTTTTTTTTTGTGGCAATAGTTACAATATACAACTTCTAATGGAGTGAGTGAAATGGGCCTGAATGGTAAAATAGGCTTACATTTGGCATTCCCCCTCTCCGCTATTGATGCTCTTAGAATGGTGGGGAAGATTCTATGCACAATCCCATCTAGAACACATGCATTGTAGATTTCAAGGTGTTCAAGTTGGTCCTTAGTTCTCTTAAACTCTGTTTGGGAGGAAAGAATGGAATGAATATTAATGAAAATAATAATTTTAAAAATTAAAATATTTTTTTGATTCCCATGTTTGGGAGTTTTAAATTTTAATTAAAAAAAATGAAACAGGTCATTTCTTTGTTTGGGAATTTAAGTGGGAATGAATGAAATGAGTGTAAGAGGATATAACAAAGGTATAATAGTAATGTTTTAATAATGTTACTCTCAAACAAGATTACTTATATTCCTATTTCATTTTATTCCATTATTTTAAAACATCCAAACAAGATAACTTAATAAAATTCTATTCCATTTTTTTTTTCATTTCCTTTCCATTGCTTAAATACATTTCATTCCATTCTATTTCACTCTTTTTCATTCCTTTATGAACTATATTAAAAGAAATGGAGACAATTTTGTCCCATACCAGCCGGTATCATTGACATTTGTCGTAGTGGTGGCTTGGCCAGTACAGAAACACAATAATTTTGTGCCAGTTCAAATACCGGTCATATCGGGATCATTTCAACCGTACTGGGATAAATACCGAAATCCAGCTTGTAATGAATACCGGACCAGTACCGAAGTTACAACCAGAAACATTCTCTCAACATTACACTGCTACTGTGATATTGACTGGCGGTAAGCGACTATACCAGCAATTCGTTAGGGCTATGAAATGAGATTGAGAGCTTGAAACTGAGACTCAAAGAGAAGAATAGTTTTGAGATCTGAAAGCTTTGAGAGAGAGAGAGAAAGAGAGAGAAAGGAAGAGACTAAGAGAGTTTTGAGAACTAAAATTGTCAAAATTTGCTAAATAATACTTTTTTAAGGAAAATTTTAGGTGGATAGCACGAGGGCAAAGTTATTTATTTATGTAGACTCTTTTTAGAACTCGAATTTGTCAAATTCGAACTCTAACCTAAAATTGAGTTTATCACACTCGAATTTCAATTAATTTATCACTTGAGTGGAAAACTTAAAAAGCTAGCAGGATTGGGAAAAATTTAAAAAAAAAAAAAAAAAAAAAAAAAAAAAAAAAAAAAAAGCTAGCATGTTTTTGGGTTTTATTACCCTCTTTGACTATTTAGTTTTTTTTAGACCCCCACGTCACTATTCACTCCCTCATCTACTGATTCTAATTGATATATATATATATATTTTTTTTTTACTTTTTTATAAAAGTTACAAATCCTTTACTTTTTATTTATTTTTTAACTTATAAACTTGTAACTTGTATTTGTAAATATCCATAATAAAATATATAGGCTTCTATCAAATAATTAAATCTATAAATATGCAAATATTATATATACCTTCAAATTCATTAATATATATATATATATATTTAAATGGTGGTAATCCCGAAATGGTACATTAGTATTAATCGGTACTGAAATATTTCATTTTTTTTATCAAACCGAAATGGCTTAAGGTATGGTATTAACTTCCTTGGTTAAAAGACCTCCAATTTGGAAATTTTAAACTTGTAGAGGAGTAGAGGACATTTCATGATCCATGGCATGAAGGGGTCGTATGCCACTCCGTTGAACTAATTCTTCCCTAGTTGCAGTTAATTTTCCTTTTAGGGCCTCCAAAAATCCACCAAGCTATTGTTCCATTTTGATAAACTCTATTAAGGGCCTCCAATTCTTCTGTTCTTCACCCTCTTGCTCCTTGTAGTGTGTCTTGTGCCTTCCAATTGGTATCCTATATATCTCGCTTTCTACCACATTAGCAACTGTGGCAACAGGCCACTACTGGAAGACATCTTGATTGGGTACTCCCTGCCCCTGGGACAAGATATGGCACACCAGGCTCAGGTATTTTGTTGCAAGGCCTCACGCATGCGTTGTGCAAGTTCGTGGAATCATCTTGACAAAGTCGAGGGTCCTTCCTATTATATTGCATGTAATTGTGTCTTTTTTTTTTCTTTTTCTTTTTTCTAATTGTGACTAGTCCCATGTGACATTTTGTCGAAAGGAAAACTCACAAACGAAAACGACATTTTTTAACTGATAAAATAGTTTATTACTATTCACTATAGCCTATAGGTTGACCCTGGTCCACTCTTTATTGATGGATCAACGCAACAATAGCAATCAGCCCCGCGAATCCCGGTGATCAATTGAGGTTTATAATTATGGGTTGTGTTAACGGGCACCGTGCGGTGCCCGTTAAGCACATACTTTTCTGACAATTTTTGGTACTTTTCTGATAATTTTTGTTACTTTTTCAGTTCTGTAGATACATATTCAGATTTTTTTTCCTTTTTCTGACAAATTTATTTTGTCTTTTCTGCCCTTAACCAGCACCAAGCGGTGCTGGTTAACATTCTCCTATAATTATATATGTATATGCCTTTCTATACGGTGAACTAGTGATAAACTTTGCTTTCCCACTGGGTAGGTAGCGCTTAAGTTCAACTGCGCCAAGCTCTTCTTTACATGGCGAGTTGCTCTCACAACAAGAAAATGCCACTTTAGCGTCAACTTATGAGCATAAATTTCCGTCAATTTATTAGCATAAATTTCCGTCAATTTATTAGCTAGACACAAAATAAACGCATTGGACCAATGGGGCATCAACCAATTAAAAAGATATATTTTGAGCCAAAAGATAGAACATATTGTGAACTAGCACATCTCTTTTCGTCGTTTTGGGCCAGGGCATCAACCCACGCATCAAGATCTTGCTAAGTTTGGAGACTGATTAAACCAAGCTGTCATGCTCTTATCATTGTCTTCCATCATGCCACATCATCATCTAAAGAGTAATTCAAGGACCACATATTTTACATTACCCTTTTTTCACAATCATTCCATGTAGCACACTATTACCGGTAGCCTCATGCTTGTCATTTTCACATAAATTATTATTTTTTCTTGACTAATCACAGTTTATTATATTAAAATTATAGCAAATTGTGGCACAAAAATGTGAGGTCTTATATTTTTTAATTTTTTTATCTAAAAGTTCAATAGATTTTTTTGATATTTTGACACGCATAATAGAAAAGTTTGAATCATATATATTAACCAAATTATCATTACAGTCGAGTTATAAAACTATTTCGAGGAAAGAAGGTGGGCGGCTAGTAGGCTACCCACTCACCTTTGCCTCTTCCCCTGTCCTTTTCCCAAGACACAGGAAAAGACTAAAATACATTCGTGAGAACTTTAGGGAAGAACTTTTTAAAAAGAAGAGCCAAGCATGCATTATGATGGCCATGTGAGAAAGAATAAAAATGAATGCAAGTCAATCGCGTCCTTGTTTATTTGGATTTTCCAATGCCTAGTACCTTCTTTCTTTGTTTTTCTTATTTATTTATTAATTAAATTTATGTAAAATACCTTAAGCATAGACGTGTAGCACGTTAGATTTTACAGTTACATTCAAACACTTGGTTCTTTATTTTATTCTTTACCTTAGACTTTATACCTCTAGATCCTTACATTAATCTAGATGGATCATTAGCAAACTAGATCAAAATTTGTGGAAAAATATAAATAGAGAAAATGAACAACGGTAAAAATATATTAGAAAATCTCACTTTTCTTTAATTTATAATCCGATTAGGCCTTTTTGAGAAACAACAAATGGGTTATTCATTTCAAGATGAGTGGAATGACTTAAAAAAAAAAAAAACAATGCTTATGTTTTATTAGTCAATACCATCTAAAGTTTAAATTTAATTGAGAAATTTAAAATACTACACTTAAAATATTGTATCTAAATTTACCTTTATTTACTTATTGACATTAGTCATTGCTACTTAATGTGCTCTGTGATGTCATAGATTTGTGCTCATTTCGCAAGGATCACATTTACTTACCCAAAAAAAAAAAAAAAAGGAAGCAAGGATGGCATTTCTTAATTCTTGCTTCCATTCTTTTTATTTATGTGTAAGGAAGACATTTTTCTTTATAATGTGAGAGTGTGTTCTTATGAGATGGTTTTATAAAATACTCTCTCATAAAGGAAGCACTTATTAATGAATTAACTACTTGAATTAGTTCTTTTTTTTTAATTACAAATAGCACATGTTGTCTTTATATCCTATCACGATTTTAGTCTAATAAGTTTTGTTTATATATATATATATATATATTTATGAGGAGAACAGAAATTCAAATTCTAGTTCCCACTATAAATGAGACTGAACAATACTATTAAATTACAAAACTTTCAACCAGTAAAAAAAAAAAAAAAAAATTCAATTGCTACATTTTGATCCCCTAAAATTTGTATTACAATAAAAACCTTTATGGATATTTTGGACGGAATCTTAACAATTTTATTTTTAATTCAATCTTA
>NW_027069907.1:252286-382955 GCF_002906115.3 Quercus suber | reverse complement strand
TCACGATTTTAGTCTAATAAGTTTTGTTATATATATATATATATATATTTATGAGGAGAACAGAAATTCAAATTCTAGTTCCCACTATAAATGAGACTGAACAATACTATTAAATTACAAAACTTTCAACCAGTAAAAAAAAAAAAAAAAAATTCAATTGCTACATTTTGATCCCAAAATTTGTATTACAATAAAAACCTTTATGGATATTTTGGACGGAATCTTAACAATTTTATTTTAATTCAAATCTTAGAAATCAAATGTAATACTTCCAATTATTGACTAATTGTGATGGGTCAGATGACATAGAGATAAATTATATATATATATATATATATAATCTATGTTTTTTAGTTAAAAAGACAAAAATATCATTTTATCTCGTACATTTTAGTAGCAATTAATTTGGTATTTAAGTTTTCTTACCTTACCTGGATATTGCAGTAAATTTCTTTATTTTCTCTGCAAAACAAGCTGCTTGACAAAGTCACTATTTTTTTTTTTTTTAAGAGTACGTTTTTTTTTTTTTTATAATCTTTTTAATAAGAGTTCGTAGTTCAAAGATGCTACCGAGAATAAAACGCCATCCACGGGTAGTAGCGTGATTCCATGCAAATCGCAGAGGGGCTTTTGTCATTCCACTCCAACAAATTGCCCCCTCCCTATTTCTATAGGAGACCACGCTCAATTGCCAAGAGAAAGAAAGAAAGGAGAGAGAGTGAACTAAAAAAAAAAAAAGAGAAAGAAGAAGAAGAATGGTGGAAGTTGGGGCAAAGAGGGGCATCTCACTAGTGATGATCACAATAGTATTTCTTCTCAAAACAATTTCTTCAAGTGCAAATACTGCAGCAGCAGCACTGTCCAACAAAAGCAACAACAACGACACAGCCTGCTGCCTCATTGCAGATGACTTGGAGTCAGAGTTTTTGATGGATTCGGAGATTAGAAGAATGCTGGGTGCTCAGATAAGTCCGGGAACTCTCGTGAAGGACAAATCTTCGGCTGATTGTGGGCGGGGTAAGACCTATACAAGCTGCCTTCCGCAAAAGAACGGAGTTCAGCTGCCAGACGACCATTGTGATGACCCTTATAACACGCACAACCGCGAGTGCAGGCCTCAGCCTACTTAAAATTCATCTTACGTTTACGGTTATTCTGAAACACACACTGTGCGTTTAATAGAATTCCGAAGGAAAAGTTCGGTACTTGTGCAATATAATGATGTCATCTCGTCATGTTTTAGAAGTATGTCATCTCGTCATGTGATATCGATAAATAATATATGATGTAATGTAAAATAATTGATTATTACAATATATAATGGATAATTCATAATTGTCTCTATTATTGTCATTCGCGTTGAATTTTTATATTTGTAATAAGCTACGTTTTTTTTATAATGCTATATTTATATAGTGTTGGTTTTAAAAAAAATGTATCCAAGTGATTTTTTTTTTTTTTTTTTGCGTGATATAGAAATGTTATATTCACAATATTTTCACAACAAATTATACATAACAACTTGTTATTAGTAGGGAAAAAAGTAATTTCAATGATAAGTTTAAATTAGAATTAATAATAACTTATCACCTATAATTTGCAATGAAAATGTTATGAAAACATTGTGAATATAGCATTTCTCTTTTTTTAATGCTAATTGCAATTTTTTTTTAGTGGTGGCTTTATGCAACCCAACCTGCTTTGAGCACTAATTTTACATTCCTCCAATTTGACCTATAAGCAATGGTGGTTTGAAATCTCCCCCAATTTCAATTTTAAGTGGATTTTAATAATGATTTAATTTTCATAAAATTTGAAAATATAATTAAGAACAACAAAAGAAACAATAATTCTTCCCAAAATTTTAGAATCAACTATGATCTTGAATTCAGTAATCAGTATAAGCCACATATATAGTCTTTGTAATCTCCTTAATTAACTTGTTCCTTTTTACTATATCTACTAATAGTATTTTAAGTCTTAATTTACCTTATTTCATTCCCCTAACTTGAATTAACTCATTCTCTCTCGTTAGTTAGTGCATACTGCATAAATTGTTTTCCTTTACGTATTATAAAACCATCTTAAGCGACTTATCTTTATCTTTTAATCAATAGGGGCCACATTTATCTTGTGGTGATTTTTCTTCCATATCAAATTCAATATTGTCTTGCTGTTCCACTAATCCATCTTAATATTCTCATTTATGCTAAACATATTTCATTAACATGTTACTTCTCAACTATTAAACATTTAGTTCCATAGATAATACTTGGTGTTTCAGTAGTCTTATAAAATTTGTCCTATAATTATTAGGTAATCTATAATCATACAATATTCATTTAAAGGTGTTTTAGGAACCAGTAATGCTCACTTGAAATTTTAAGAATTAAAAATGTTTCGTAAGTAAACTTTAGGGGTCAACAATATATGTTAGCCAAATATATTTTATCTCATGATTCATTCTATTAAAACAATTCTATGATAATTCAGGATCTATTTGAAAATAGTTAAAATTATTCATTGCTGGATCTTATTATAAATTTAGTTAGTGTAACGCATTACGAATATGAAAAAAAAGAAATATCACGTTATTATGCTTTTTGATTTTAAAAAAAAATGCTATTGTGCTTTCAAATTACTAAATAACCACTCTTTGGGATAGTCTATGTCATAATGAAAGCAATCAAAGTATGATTGAAATAAATAAAAAGCAATCTAATTATGATTGTGATTTATGCAGAATTTACTCTTATTCCTATTTAAAAACAGTTTTTTTTTTCTTTAATAAAACAATTTATTTGAACAAAGTAAATTCTTCTTTTAGTAAAATATTATTTTGGACCCTAAACTTTATTAAAAGTTTGCTTTGTATCCCTAAACTTTAAAAAGTTATTTTGTAAAAAGTTTTTTGAATAGTATAGAAACAAAAATAAGGATGAAAAAAGAACTTTTACAATAGTTTAGGGATGAAAAACAAATTTTTAGTAAAGTTTAAGGACATAAATAAAACATTTTCAATAATTTAAGGGCGAAAAATGAACTTATTAAAGTTTTGGGATGAAAAACAAAATTTACTAAAGTTGAGGGACTAAAATAATATTTTACCTTTTTTTTTTAATATATATATATATATATAAATTGAACAAAGTAAATTTTTTTGAGTCTATTTCATAGTACTTCATTTAATGCATTTAACAGATCTACGATGTTAACTAGTCCTGTTGGGTAGTGCGTAGTAGTGACATTGATGCTGAGTCCATACGAAACTGGATGAATAAATCGAGGCCCTGCTAGAATCCTTTGTTCACCTCTTTTTTGGTGCATGTGTAGACCTGAGTGTGGGCCTCGATTGCAAGCTAAGGAACAGTCCAATTGGCGATAGTTTCTAGTTGGACTCCTCACGACGAGCCCAGATCCAAGGATCATTCACTATTTCTTCGAGACGTGCCACTACCAATGAAAAGGCCCACCAAAAGTAGAAGAATAATTTAAGTGCTAACTTAAGATAAAATTAGAAGAGGCTAAGTAAAGTCTTTGGTAAAAAAAGATAGGTTAGTGGACGGCTAGATTAAAACAAACTGCCATGATGGCTTAATCATATGTATTAAAAGTCAAGGTAGTGGACATAAGCAATCAACACATCCCAGTTCCCATACAATCGCTGGTTGTCAGCACTTTTCTACCTAATTAATATCGTGACAAAAACTTTATTCAAAATAATCTTCACTACTATATTTAACTTTCTATGCTGGAGAGCACTAATTGTGAAAACTAGATTTGGGAAAACGATTTCATTAAATAATTAGAATTACAGAGAAGCTAATCTATATATACAAGTCTGAGCAAGTAACTAACTAGCAGAAAAGATGTTAGCACAAAACTAACTTTAACACGTGTGTCACCTGTGAACACTTAGTAAGTATATGCAAAGAGGTTAAACTACAAGTCGTTTTCACTAAGCTAAACTACTTGCCGTTCTGTCCACTTCTTCTTCTTGCTTGCCCCTGTTTCCTGCGTGCGCCGTGTACAGCTTCATCTTCAGTAGCTGTTTTAGCTTGAATGGAACTCTTCTTTATTTGATACGAATACATCCTTAGAAACAGTTTTCCATAAAAATATTTTTTCCTTATCCATTCAAAAAAAAATACATTCCTAACTGAAACCTTTGGCCCAATTTGCTACATCTTCGGATGGTTTTCTCCCACTTCATTTTAATTGGCAAATTCAATGAAAAAAGAAAAAGAAAAAAGAGTCATTGTGGTCTCTATGATCTTAAAACATTAATCAACATAATATGATTTATAGTGAGTCCAAATAATCTAGTTCGATTGACATTCCTACAATAAATTTAGCGATTTAAGGAGGCTATGCTGAAGTTAGGTAGAATGTCCTCGGTAGAATGTCCTTGATTGAGAGAGTCCCCGAAAAAGTTAGAGATAATCCGAGAGAGAGCGAGAGAGGCAGCCCCTAAACCAAATGGTATTCCTTTCTTTTATAGAGGTGTGGTTGTAGCTATTTTTTGAGTGAGATCTCCTACATCATCAATATTATTGAAGGTTAACTGTGAGAGTCAAGTAAATAAAAATAATTAAATACATTGATGTGATCTTCTTTTGTATAAAATATCTCAATTTTAAATCAATAACTCACTATATTTATCATAAACAAATTTTCATATTCTACCAATAGCTTTATAACTCAATTAGTTGATACATTTTGGTATTCTTAATAGTGACATTAGGGTTCAAATCTCTTCCTCAAATATCAAATTATTAACAAAGAAAATAATTATATTCTAAAAGCATTTCAAAATCGTCTATTCATTGAATGTTATTATCAAAACCACCTCTCTAATGTATGCATACATCGGGACCCTCCCCAGTTAACATCTTCCCGACTTCCAAGATTTTTTAAAATTTGGAATTAAACCCTATGTTTGCTTTCAATAATTCCAAAATTTTGGAATTATACCCTCCGCCATTAAAATTCCATTTGCTTTAAAAAAATTCTCTAATTTCAGTTTTACTTCCCATGATTAAACTCCCTTGGCTTTAAAAAATCCTCAAATTCTAGAATTAAATCTTTGGTTAAAATTCCACTTGTTTTAAAAAATTCAGTTATACTAACCTTTAGACACACGCGTTGCACATGTTCAGAGGCTTTTTTAATTTTTTTTCTAAAGGACCAAACTTTTCATTCATCATAATTCATGATTGATGCATTTCTAATCACCAAAATCCCTAAGAGTGATAAGATGTATCACAAAATAGAAACACATAAATCTTATCACCCCCTTATGTATTTTTGTATTCCATCTTATATTTTACCAATCACAACTTGCAATATATATATATATATATATATATTATTTCCTTCTAAGGTCACTAAAGTTTAAATTGAAAAAACAAAAAAAAAACAAAAGTTGTAATTGATGGAACAGTGAAACGCAAACAATGTTGGAAATGTTTCTCTCCAACCTAGAAAGCCTTCAAACTCCCCTTATATATATATATATATATATAAACTCTCCTTATATATATATATATATATATATTAAATGTGAATTCTAAAAACCTAACTGTTGGATTAGATTGCACGTTTTTCATGTTCTTAACGTACACATAAAATTTCGCTTAAATAAAATGTTATTTACTATTTGATTAATAAATTTATTTTTTTATGTATAATTTTAGATCATAAAAACTTGAAATTTAAATATTTGATTGATGATATAATTATTAATTTGTTATCTTCTTAAAATTTTATAAGTATAAAGAACATAATAATAACATGCCATCAAATTATTAGATTTTTAAAATTTGTATTTAATAAAAAGATACAGGAAAGTTGATCTCCATGGCGATTTCTATTTCATACTAACCATTCAGTGAGAAAGAGAGTATGAGACAATTAGTGGGATACTTTTACAGCTCAAATGCGTGGAAGACAAATCAGAGAAGCAGAAGTCAGAGTCATGCACCACGCTTTTCTTGCATGCATGCGGATGTGGCAAACAAAAACCCAGCAACCGTACGTTTAGAAGGTAAACATATGGGTCCGTCAACCCCAATTTACAACGCCATGATTACAACTTTTCCCTTCACTTTTTTTAGCTCAGTCACCAAAGACTTTGCTGAATGGTCTCTCCCTTGAACCAAATCCAAATATAATTTCAATCTTTTTGATTGGAAAATACTAATATAAGACCTAAAAGAAGAGGGCAATGCCCTTACTTTTTCCTCGGCTTTTTGAAATGAAGGGACCCTCTCCAACACCCAAGAAGAATCAGAGCCCACAAAAAAATACTAATTAATTAATAAAAAAAATTAAAAGTTTTAAGCTTTTGCAAAGGCAGACTTTTTGTTGGAATAATTTTACATGATTGAGGATTTATGTTTGTCTTTATACTAATGCCTCTTCCGCTTTGTCACTATTCTTTTCTCTCTCTCTCTCTCTCTCCTCTGTGATTCAACCTAATTCATATGCAAACAAGAAAGATTGTCTTCATTAAATAAAAACAATGCCATTGCCTTTTGTTCATTTAATTTGGTAAAAACAATGAAGTTCCATGTGAACCTGGAGATTCAAATTTGTCTTCTCTATCTCTGAGCAATTGCATTTAAATAAATTTGTTTTTTGGAAAAAAAGTAAATTGGTTTGGCTGTCACGCACGCTAGGCCATAGCTAGCCAGTAACCTCACGCTTAAGTCGCGCAGATACGGCTAGCTGAAAAGAGTATAACACAGAAAATGTCAAAATCCCTGGGATGCCCTCCCATTCCAAAGCAGAATCATTATTCATTCCCATCGTTGAGTATTTTCTACTTTATATAAAATTATATTTTTCATAATTATCTTTGAGTTATTTCTTTTTCAGTTGGATACTTGGTTTGATTCATCTTGAATTCTTGATCATTGATTTTACCTCGAATCTTGTTGCATAAAAAAAATATGTATCTTTTTTTTTTCTATATTATTAAGATATCAAATTCTATGATCTATTAAATTTGCCTCTCTTTTTTCTGTTTTAATGGGAAAATTTGCCTTATTTAATTATAAATGGATTCATTTACATACTAATTAATTTTGCAGCACGTACTGGGAGTGATTTGGTTGAAATCTATCTTTTAATATAAAAATATCAATTATTTGAAAAATAATGCAATGTTATTTGAAATTGCGTCTGCATCTTGAGAATGAGATATCTTGTTGTGATGAAACTTGCAAAGATAGCAAGAGATTCTAAATTTGAAATGTTAAATTGCATGTTAAAGATGCAATTTTAGCTTTGGATAATATACTCTGTTCATCTTCAACGTGTGATTTACTTTAAAAGGTGAATGGTTGAAATTTCATCTTCAAGCGAGTTGTAATTTCACACTGGGTAAATTATATTGACAAACTCAAGGTATACTGAACTAAACTCTCTATACTCAATTTTGAAGAGATGATCAAATAATTGACAGTCCATTTCATTTTTTGAATTATTTTAGGGGTGGGAAAAAGGGTGGAGCATCAAATGTTTTGATTATTTTGGAGCGAAGTCTCATCTCTTAAAAATCGAGTATAACGAGTCTCATTTCATTATACCTTAAGAGTGTCCGTGTAATTTGATTTCATATATATATATATATATATATATTTGTTTTTTGGAGGAAAACACATTGAATATACGATTTCACTTTTTAGATCCCATTGTCCCTCTAACCCGATCATCCTTGGCAATATTCTCTTGAACCAAACCTAGATATAAAAATAAAAAAAATAATATAAAATAGCCACGAGTAGGTTGATTTATTTAGGGGTGTCCAAGCAGACCCGGAACCCGCCCAACCCGGACGACCCGACCCGAAAACCGTCCGACCGACCCCGGCGACGGTCGGCAGCGGGTCTCCGCCCATAAAACCCAAGACCGGCGGGTCGGTTGACGGGTTTGAGCATGAAAAACCGATTTCAACCGACCCGACCGGAAAACGCATTGAAAAATGGTTCCCCGCCGATTTAGCACTGAGATATCGCCGGATCTCTTCGAGGTTTGGCCTGATTTCGTTGAGATCTGCCGAGATCTCTTCAAGATCCGGCCTAATCTCGAAGAGATTCGGCGATTTTACACTAAGATCTCGCCGGATCTCTTCGAGATTAGGCCGGATCTCGAAGAGATCTTGGCAGATCTCTTCGAGATCCGACCTAATCTCGAAGAGATCTGCCAATGATTTCGAGATCTCTTCGAGATTAGGCCAGATCTCGAAGAGATCCAGCAAAAACCAGTGATTTTGGCGAAATCCGGCGACGATATGGGCGAAATCCGGCGACGATTTTGAGCATAAAGACAACCGGCGATGATTTCTGCAAAATCCAAAACCGACCGATACCCGACCGGCGATCTGCCAACATCCGACCACCCGAACCGCTGCCGTCGGCGGGTCGGCGGCGGGTTCAGATGTAGGAGACCCGATATAGTCGGGTCGGTTCCGGGTTGGGCACAAACCCGACCCGGACCGACCCGTGGACAGCCCTAGATTTATTATTGGATTTGGATTATTAAGCTTGGTCGTGCTACTGTTTTTTAAATATATTTTTGATACGATTGTAGTTCAAAAAAGAAGCCACGTAGAGGAAATCGGGATGAAACAGTATTTACTATTTAAGGTAAATTGCAGTGACACTATTGAGGTAAAGCAAAATTAGACTTGGTAAATTTCCCAAGGGCTATAGTCATAGTGATCTGCTATATTCGATTTCAGGAAATGACAAGTATCCATTATTTTGATCATTTGGGTGTGGAAAAAGTAACAGATTGAGATTTCTTGAAAATCGGATATAATAAGTCTTCTCAAGAGTGTTAGTGTAATTTATTTAAAAATTATTTATTTCAAAACTTGACCAAACTTTATAATATATGTGAGCGTTTGGATTCAGCGTTTTTTGCTGAATCCTGTGGCACGTTTCTTCCTTTTTTTTTTTTTTTTGCTTTCACGTGGGTCAGAGACAGAAGTTACTGTGCAGTTACTGTTTATGAGAAAAAATACTGTTCAAGCACTATTTTGATACTGTTCACGCACTGTTTATGGGACCTACAGCCACTTTATTCATAAAAAAAATATTAAAAATTGGTCCCGCAATATTATTCATACATTTAAAAATTATTTTGCTACAATGTTTTTAGCAACAATCAGTTTTCAGCAACTTTCAGCAATAATAAGTTGTATCCAAACGGACATATATATATATATATATATATAGATATAAAGGATGTAAATGCCCTCAGCTTCAAACTATATCGTCCAAACAAATCAAAAATATGTACAAGTTTACAACATACAAAGGTGAGTGGGAGAACCTCCACCTTATTGTTTCCAAATCACAATCCGTCTATAGGCACCCTTTTCTACATCTAAATTCACACTTTATTTATAAGTCAGCTTGTGATTAGATTTCAACACTTTCACGTGAGTTTACCACAAATACTTGAGCATGTTATGTCAACTTATGCACCAATTACAGGTTGACACATATATAATTAGGTAATTAAGGTAACAGATTTTAGTCTAGGTGAGGTCTACAGTGGAGAGACATGGTAAAAACCTATGATTATAATTTATATCTTGATAAATTATTACTTATCCCTAAATCTTAAACTAAAAATAAGCATAAAATACGTTTTAAACTGCATAATTTAGATTGGTTTCAAATTAACAATTTTAGAAGGTTTAAGTTAAATTATAAATACTTTTTATAAAAATTATTTCAATTCAAATCATATACCCATTTAGTATGTTGTCATTAATGAAAAATACTTAAACAAAACAGCGTGATGTGATTTGAATTGAAATAATTTATTAATAAAATAAATACATGTCTTGAAATAACTATTGTAAGGACACAATTTGATCCAAAGCCGAAATGGTTTAAACAATGGCCCAATGAGCCGAAAATAATGAATTTGTTAGAAAGTGGGCATGTTACTAAACGTTTAATGAGTTAGAATGTTGATCACAATAGGCTAGTTAATATTAGGATGAACAAAACAAACAGTTTGAAAAAGAAAAGTGCTATATATTTCTCTTAGACTTATACAAAAATTCCAGTTCTAAGTTACACAGTGATTTTTCTTCTGGTTTTTCTCATCCTCCCCATCTGTAATGGAGTCCTTCCCTTTTATATTCCATCTTCCTCTTTCATCTCAGCCCTCCATATGCAGATCAAATTGATAATCTTGATACTTGTCCCATCATCACTTTCCTGGAGTCTTTATGGGTAGTTGTAAGGCTGAAAGTCACTATTCAGGTATCATTTCCACATTAATGCGGCCAAGGGGTTAGGTGCAGAGTATTCAATGTGGTGGTAGCAGCTTTCTTCTCAGATATTTCTCAATTCTTTGTTAACTCATCTCTTTCTAAAGCTTATCCTCCCCCAGTATGGTTGCCTATTGCCCAGTACTTGATGGGTGGTCAGACTTTAGGCCTCCACTCTGTTGGCCAAGGAGGGATTGCTCCTCGGATAGCGTCTCCTGCTCATCACGACCAAACCTCTTCCTTGGCCCAATAATCTATTTGCCTTCACTAGTATCTATCCGTCCTCGGGCTATTTGACATTCTCAGGCACGGCCCATGGCCCAATATCCTTATCTAGGCCTTTCATCCCTACAACTATATAATATTGTTTTGTTTAAACATTTTTTGTTAATGATGTTACCATAAATAAGTGTATAATTTTTAAAGATTTGCTTTAGAAAGTGTACAATTTAATTTAAAATTCATGAAAGTATTAGGTTTAATTTGAAACCATCCCTTAGGTTTGGTTAATTATCATTTTGGTCTTGTCAATTTTAATTTTAATTTTTTGATCCTTTAAATTTGCATTTTCAATCACGGTTAAACTCTCTAATCATAAAAATGTATTATTATTTCTTTTTTAGAAAGAGGCAAAAAATGAAAATGAAAAAACAAATCTTTAAGTTTAGTCAATTGTCATTTTAATCTTGTAAGTTCACATTGTTGTTACTATTTCATTTTTAACAGCAAATATTTTTGTGGAATGGAGGAATGACTAATGGTAACTGTAGATGTTTACTTATAGGACAAAAATGACAAAAATAAAATATTTTAAGACCAAAATGACAATTGACTATCTTAAAGGTTCTAATTTATATTTTCGGCTAAATATTATTTTAAGTACAATTGTAAACAATTTTTTCCCCTCTTCATTTTGCCTCATTGCATTAGGCATTTTACTACTTCTGAAAGTAAAAGTATATCATGTAACTGAAGGTTTGAAGCTGCTATGAGGTATGAATATCCCTTTTTTTTTTTTTTTTTTTTTGGTAACTAGTGAAACTTAAAACATTAGAGCATCCACACCAATGGATGCAAATTTCTCGTCTATTTTATACCAAAAAAAAAACTATTTCTATTTTACACTCCTATTTTTACAAAACACACACATCAGTTTATATATTTTACATATTTATTCAATACAATATTCATTCTTTTACAAAATTTTATTATTCTCTCCCTCACTGCCCCTCTCTCTCTCAGAGCCATCACTACCAATGATCCCTTTACACCCAGCCACCATAATCACCACCTAACCAACATCATCAAGAAAAATCAACCCACTCAATCTGAAACTCATTCATTACCCACCCAACTCGAAACCCAATGAGGATTTGATGATTTAATCGGTGTGGTTTGATGATTGGAAATGCCTTCGTTTGATGATTTGATTGGTGTGGTTGGTGATCGGCGTGGTTTGATGATTGGTGTGGCTTGATGATTTATTGACGGCAAGTAAAAGATGATCGGTGGCAATGGAGGATGATTTGATCAAATGAAGAAAGGGAGAGTGAGGACCAAAACCCAGAGACAATGAGAGAGAAGAAATTATTAAAATAATAAATACACAGGCTACAATGACTGTGCATATATGCACGGTCACTGTAGCTATTGTATATTTATACACAATTTTACACCCACTGATGTGAGTGTTTTTTTGGCCAAAATGTGTAAAATGAAAGGGTTTTTGTATTTTAGAAGACTTTTCACCCACTGATGTGGATGCTCTTAGTATGATTCTACATTTCTACTCATATGGACCAAATTATTATGCTTTTTTCCTTCCTTTTTAAAGCTAAACCAGTAAACCCCTTGGTTTATCTCTACACTACAAAATAACCCCACACCCACCAAGGGTACTGTTCGAAGTTCGACATTGATTTTTAAGAGAAAATTCACCTCCTTGTGAGAGAGAGGATGCATGTTTCAGAAACATGCAAGACTCTCTCGATTTTTACTACCCTTAAAACTCACTCTTCCCATACCTAAATTGCCCAAAGACAATCATTGCACGTGTGAAGTTTTTCACATAAACCATGTGGAGTCCACCTCCTTGTAAGAGAAAGGTTGCCTGTTTTAAAGACATGCAAGACTCTTTCGATTTTTACAACTCTTAAAACTCACTCTTCCCATATCTAAATTGCCCAAAGACAACCATTGCACGTGTGAAGTTTTTCACATGAGCCTTGAGGCAGTGAGCATGACGCTGTCACTGAGCACTGAGCACTGAGTGTGAGTGGACATTAGAACAAACACGTACGAGCAATGTCCAGCAATCACACACACAAGAGAGAAGCACTTTCCCATCAGCCTCTAAGAGGAAGATAGAGAATGAAAAAGAAAACGACACCACAAGCTGCCAAATCTTCAGACAGCCTTTCTTATCAAACCCCCCCTCCTCTGTTCTTCTGATTTCTGATTCTTTTCTCTCTCTCTACCAAACGAATCTCTTTCTGTTTCTCGTGGGCCCCCCCACCCCTCCTCCTTCACGCTTTTTTTCTTCCCCTTCTTTTAAAAAAAAAAAAAAAAATCACAACCACTTTCCACAAAAAAATAAAATAATATATGATAATGTGGTTTAATGAGTGCTCACTTTGCTTCGTGACATTGGAGCCTCCCAGACTCCAAGTCCTACTAGTTTAGTCCTCATGACCAATACACTGAAGTGAAGTGAGAGTGGGACTATTCACGTGGATTATGAATATGAAACCCCCCCATCATATAAACATCATTCTTAGTTCTTATTAGAGAGAAGAAGCTCAAGAGTCAAGAGAGGCCAAAGAGAGAGAGAGAGAGAGAGAAAAACAAACATATATTTTCATTTACTCATGTAGGGTTCTTCAATAATTGAATCTCTCCTGAATCCTTTTCTTCTTTTTCAACTTTAACCATCCCATAATTTCACAGAAACATAAAGTTCTCACCTTGATTAACCCTTTAAAAGCAACTTGGTTCAAAGTTTTCGGCTTTAGACTTTACACCCCATCTCTCTTTTCTTCCAATTTCCCAAGTGTCCTACCTTTCCCATCTTTTTCCAACTTTTCACGAAAATCATTTCTTTTTTTCTCGCTTTCCAAACAAAACCCAAGTAACCCTCTCACTACCACTCTCAGAAAACACCAAAAACCAAACCAAACCAAAAGGGTCAAACTCCCAACTCCAAAACCTTACCTTAAGATGGTGTCGTTAACGTTCATTTTCAGGTCAGCTTGCATTGTATTATGGCTAATGATTTTTAACGCTCGCGCCGGTTTACTTTCTGAACCCGTTAACGGCCACGACCAACCACTAGACCCTGGCGTGTACTCAACCCCAAACACTGTCCCAGCTTTCCCGGTTCAAACCCAGAGCCAAACCTGCCGGCTCGACCTCTCAGCCGAGCTATTCGGCGGCGTCAACGAAGCCTGCGGGAAAAACCTCGACCGAAGCCGATGCTGTCCAGTCTTAGCCGCGTGGCTTTACGCGGCTCACGCCAGGACAGCTCTACAGGTTCAATCGGCTTCGGCTCCAGCTGCTGGAGCCGAAGCCGATCTCCCAATGATGCCAGATGACTCACAGAAGTGCGTTAATGCGCTGCAGGGCTCGTTGCTGAGCCGAAACATTCGGCTCCCACAGCCAAACGCGAGTTGCGATGCTATACTTTGTTTCTGTGGGATTCGGCTGCACCAGATCAGCTCACTGAGCTGTCCAGCGGCTTTTAATGTTACTGGGTTTCATAATGCCACTCCTACTGCTGCAGTCAAAAACTTGGAGAGGAATTGCCGCAATTCTTCTTATTCTGGCTGTACTAAGTGCCTTGGGGCACTCCAAAAGGTCAGTTTTCACTTTCGATTTCAATTGTTGAACTTTCAAACTTTTTTTTTATTAAAAAAAAAATTATAGATTTTGCATTGTCAAGAATTGATTTATTAAGTGTAGTGGTTCCCGGATTTGTTATCCAACGTGGTTCTTTTTAGTTTAATAGTTTGGATTTATATGGAGGGGAGGTGGGTGGGGTGTTACCTAACTTTGAAAGTTATGTACTTAGCTTTGAAATTATGATCATATGCGAATGATTGGATTGGTCTATAATCTATATTGAGGTATGAATTAGGCTATGGGCATTCAAGCTTTTAGCGAGGCAATTACAGTGAAGGTCTCATGCATTGTTGGATTTTTATTTGTTATATTTTAGTATTGTTCCCAAATCCTGACATGTTGAGTTGGTATTTTTGAGTTATGGTATTTTTTTTATGAGATAGAGGTACTTGTTTAAGATTTATAGGTTAAATTTCTGTCCATTGGACTGAAATGAGTTCACTCCACACATTCGTTTTGTAGATTCTTACATAAAATTCTATCTGCATGACCGGATTATCATTAATCAGGACTGCTTTATTTTTGGACATGTGTCCAATGCTCTAATGCCAAATTCATTATTAATTGGGTCATAGTTAGTGCATGTTTGGTTTGGTATTTTTTAAATTCAGATATACTTTTGTCCAACCGATTTTTTTATTATTAAAAAATAAAAGCTTTTTGCCAACTTAAGATCTCTTGTTTAGCTGAAAAAAACTGAAAATTTTTTATTAAAAATATTATAGATGATAAATCTAAAAGTTAACTAAAAATAATCTTTAAAAAAAAATGTCTAATATAAACTATCCCAATTAGGCAATTACAATCATAATTTTTAAACAAAGCCAGAAAATAAGCTATAGCAAAGCCCAAGGGGACACATTTTTAACAAATGAAAAATACTGATTTGCCTCAAACCTGATGATAAGGGCACATATAACATGACAATGAAAGTTGAAGTCACACTTCGCCATTTTATGAACGTAACCACAGTCATTCCGATACACACTAGAAAATGACCTTACAATGTGCATCCTCTCCCCTTTTCCCATCTTGTCAATCACACACGATTCGGCCATTCACCAAGATTTACTTCTTACTCACGCTAACACAAATACCAAGTTCACTAATTTTTTTTTTTCCTACTTTTACGAAAATACGATAATTGAATTGGCATTGACTAAAATACCCTTGTATATTGTTGATAACTACAGCTGAAGGGTGGGTACAAAAACGGAACGGGGGACAAGCCCACAACCGACAGAGCAAGCAAGATGTTCAACAGGGACTGCCAGCTCATGGGGCTGACGTGGCTTCTTGCCCGTAACAAAACGGCGTACATACCAACGGTCTCTGCTGTATTACGCGCCATCATGTACAGTGCGCACCCTCCGCTACACGAGTCCACGTGTAGCCCCGACCAAGAGAACATGCCACTGGCCGTTGATTCCCTGCAATTTGAGAATGAGGAGTCCTCATCACCACCGTCCATTTCCTGGTTTCCCGTTTTGCCCCTAATCATTCTAGTTTCTCTGTTTCTGTTTGTTTAAAAAGGGGGGCCGTGGCCTCTCTGCCTTTTTGCCCTGGTTTTTGGTATCCCGTGTCGGGTCAGGTCACGTGAAGCTAGTTGACAAACGGGTTGTCAGGGCTGTTTTTGTCTTATTGCCCACTTGTAAATTTCAGCCTGTTTTCCATACTTGTACGTGTGAGGGTCTTACTTTTGCAGCTGTGCTAAAACATACACTATATATGTAGATTCTTTACCCTCAATTATTTTTGCCAAAATTTCAGCATTGATGAAGCCATGTTAACATGTTTTTATGCATTGCCTCTCTTCCAAATTTGAAACTGTTTGGGTAAAGGACTAGTAGAGACAACGTGAATGTAAGAACTATTGGGCAATTGACCTAATTTATGGCCTATTTGGATGGAGTGAGAAAGGTTGGGGAGCAGAGTAGAGTTAGCTTAAAAAAACTTAATTTTGTACTAAATTTACTTTACTTTACTCTTCCTTCTTCCCTCCGCCTCAATCCAAATGGATTATTAAGATTGCTTCAAATTTTATGCAAGATAATTGGTTCTACAATTATTAGACATCACAAAGTTATGTCCTTAATGTCCTACAACAAAGCGGTGGTAAGAATATTATAAATTTTTTATTAATAATTTTTATAAATTGATATATCATTCATTCTAAAAAAAAAAAATTTAGGTCAAATTATATTTTGGTTTCAAAACTTTACTAATGGTTATTTTTCCTCCCTAATTTTTTAAAAATATTTTGTGAAAGAGGTTTTTTTTCTCTTAATAATTTAGAAACAAAAATAAGAATAAAAAAAAGAGAGAACATTTTTTAATAATTTAAAGATAGAAAAAAAATTATGTTTAAGAGGACAAAAATAATTAGTTGGATTCAATCTTCATTTTAAATTAGCAATTATTATATTAAATCATGAAGATGATTTTCGTGATGTCTAGCCTTTTTATGTTGGGATTTGTGCAAAAAAGACTACAAACTGAAAGAAATCAGCTTGGATTGCGCGGATTAAACAATTTGGTACACTCGACGAGGTACCAACTCACGGAGCACAAGGAGGAGGGCATCACCCTAGCCTAGGACTGAGTATGTTGGTCGCATTGCCAATTGCAATGTAAACAATTGTATTATTGATTGAGTTGGGTTATTGTAAGACTAAATTACTTTATTTGTTGTGGGGTTATTCTGTAAATCCAGTTTTAATCTCACTTTTTACTGTATAAATAAGTAAACTAGAATTTTTTTTAAGTAAAATAATTTTTCCCTTTTTTTTTTTTTTTCATCAGATTTGAGCAAATATACCACCTAGTACTACTGGTGCCAAATCTTTCACTCTTTGGTTCGTAGATTAATTTTTACTTTACTCTTTAAAGTTTAAACTATGGGTCAAGTTCAAACTTCAAAGCCGCCACCCCAACGAAACTACGCAAATGCACAATGTTATCATTCAATTATTTATAATAGGCAAAATTGTATAATGCTAACAAATTTTGCTTAAGTATAATTTAAAAAAAAAAAATTATAAATGGAATCCTTTGATTTTACCTAAAATTCAAATTTTATAACTTCACTTTCATTAAATTAAATCCTTTAAATTTCCAATTTATTCAATATAGTCTTCCTATCAATCCCGTTAAAATTAAGTCAACAATAACACTTAAAATGACATTGTTTAAAACAACTGTTTTGGAACACTAGACAAAAATCTTCTAATGGAAGTGGATAGGAGAACTGAAGAGAACAAATTTAACATTTATAGGATTGAATTGAAGGTCAGCAGAACTTATATGACTGAATTTAATCTTAGTCAAAGTTTTCGTTATCTTCTTCAACTCAAATATATTTTTCTGCTCCCAGCCTCTTTGATAGACTCCGCTAGTACCGATATGCGATATCCATGATTTGGTGCTCATCCTTCACATCTATACCCACAACAAGCTTCTCCCTAGGACTCTATTTCCATGGTTGACATTGGTCTTCTATTTGGTTTGATATCTTTATTTGAGTTTGCTGCTTGATTATAACAATGTGGTGATTATAATCTACGAATTAATGGGAGATTTAGGTATTTTATTTGGTTTGGATAAAGGTGATTTCTTATTTTATTTTTAATAATGTAATAGATTTATAAACTCATGAAATTTGTGGAATTTGAGTTTTTGATTTGGTTGGACAGAGGTTTTTCTTTTATTTTTATTTTTATTTTTTTAATGTAATAAATTTACAAAAACCTAATAATTTTGTTCTTAGTTTGCAGCTGATAATTTTGCTATTGTATTGTACTATTGCAATTGTAAATTGATTGAATGTCACTTTTTTCCATGTTAATTTCATGTAGTACACATTGTAAATAAGCCGAGTTTTGTCGAATAGTGCATATTTAAGCTTAGCTTATCAAGGAAAATCAAATTTGTGACGAGCCTAGAAATAATGTTTGAGCTTGAGCCTGTGGAAAAGTGAAAAAACTTGAACTTGAATTAGTTTGACTTGATTAATTAGTCAAGACAAGCTCTCAAGTTTAATATTAAGCTCAAACTCAAGCTTAGGTCAAGTTTTTGAGCTTGAGATCTAAAAAAATTACATTATCAAATGCTTAAATCTCTAAAATTAAGAAAAAAAAATAGTATATTCATTTTATCATGCATCTAGTTTTACTTATGATTAGCCATTATTCAAATTAAAATTTTACATAATTAAATTTATTTATTCATCATTCCTTGTCTACTGCTTCAGTAGTTGTTCAAAATATAATTTTTACATTTACGTTAGATAGTGAAGAACTAGAAAAATATTTGTTTGTAATTATTATGAACGAGAAAATACTAACATGTTTCATAACTTTATTTTAGATGATTGATAGGAAAGTATTATATGTGGCTTACTTAATTAATTAATTTATTTTTAAATGTAACTATAGTTTAAAATGGTTCTTAATTAATTTAGAGGGAAGAAAAAAAATTAAAGTAATAAGTAGTGGCCCCATGTTGGTCATGTCAGTATTAAGATATGTATAATGGGTATATTTAGCTAACACATATAAACTTATAAATGAGTTTATGCTTGAATTGTTGTGTATCAAGCCTAATAGCTTATGAGCTTGTTTGTAAACAAATTTTTTTGCTTGGGTTCGGCTTGTTTATTAAACGAGTCTAAAACTAAGGGTCAAGCTTGACTTGTTTATAAACAAATAAATATGAACGCTTTTTATCGAACAAAATCCGAATTGTTCATAATTGGCTTGATTCATTTACACCGTACACCATAAATTATTGTTCTTCATCTTTTTTATTTTTTATTTATTTTATTTATTTATTTTTTAAACTTTTTTATCAACATCAACGTCAACATCAACAGAAAACAAAAACAACATAGGCACAGCAACAAAATGCACTAGAGAGATGGCTCCTCCAAGATGACATGGGCCTTAGGCCCTTAGCCCTTAGGGGAGAACGCCCAATTCAAAACAGCCAAAAAATAGAATAGTTGAGAGACCATTTAGTTAGAGAAACCTCACCCAAGGAGTTATAGACATTCTTAATAGTCTCAAGCCGACTACATGCAAGCTGGAGGGCCCATCCTTAGATCGGTTAGGGAAATTTTCACCTTTTTCGATAGTGAGAATACCAAGTTCTCTCTAATTTCACACTTTATCTAATTTTGGTATAAGAATTAAATCTTAGATTTGATGGGTAAAATTAACATATTTTTTTTTGTTAATAATTAAATAAAACAATTAATGTTTTGATTTTTTTATTTAAATTTTCAAAAAGAGTTGTGTCAAAATTTTTGAAAAATGGCATGACTCTTCAATATAATTGGATTTGGCATGCAAGTTAAGATAATTGAAATTTTTGTGAAAAATATTAAAATTGATGAACATTTAATAATAGAGGCAAATGGAAGGGGACATTGCTCAATTTTCTAACTGAACTTGTCCTTATACTTTAGGAAGGCAAAGTGAAATTAAACTCTTCATTTTTTTTTTACACAAAGCGCTCTATTTTTGTTCTCTCTATATCCAGCCACTCAAGACTCCTTTAATTTTTCTTTCGTCTTTCGTCCACAAAAATTCCCTCTCCCCCTCTTTTGATCTATTAAATTGGAACCTCCCCCGCCCCCCTTTTTTTTTCCTCTTTGATTTTCTTTATTTTTCTCACACAAAAAATCTTATCTTTTCTTTCTTTCCTTCTTTCCAAAACCCTTTACCTCTCCTTTTCACACATTTTGCTTCTTTCTTCCACCAACAAATCTCCCTTTCTCTAAAAAATTTCCATAAACACTCATCTTCAAACTCTTTTCCAATAGCACAACCACTATCCTCAAGCAATTCTCACTTTCCAACACTTAGTTGGGAAAATTTTATTTTACCGTCTCTTTTACGTACTTGGAAAGTGTGTGTGTGTGTGTGAGAAAGAGCTTTTTATCTTTCTAGCTTTGTTTTTGTGGATATTACACTTAGAGACTCGTATGATTTATTTATTTAATTTTGTGGGTTCATGTGTTAGCCTGTCATGACAACTATTTCAAGCCCAAAATTCAGAGAGAGTATATCTTGCATTTGGTGTATGCTTGGGATGTCTCACAACACATGGGCCTCACCAATATTATGAGAGGGCTGTTTTCATACACTAGAGGCAGGATAAACTTTCTTCAAAATTCATATCCTTTCTTTTGACTGTGTTTTGAGTTCTGTGCGGATTTATGTCTATTTGATTGCATGGACCCAAGGAACCTCAATTTACTTAGTATATTTTAATTCCATCATTTACAGATTTACTTAGGCTATGGTTGGTTTGACAAAAATTGGTTTCAAGAAAATATTTTTTGCATTTGTTGGTGTTTGAGCCAATTGAAAATGTTGGTCAACCTGACTGTAAAATATAGGTACTTATGGAGGAAATTAGTTTATGTTTTCATTTTCTGTAAATAATTTTTAGAATCACTCAAAACTTATCAATTGAACTTCCACCCTTACTGATAGCCACCCAACCAACCCCCTCTAACATTCTCGGTCTCCAGTTTCCAACCATTGACGACCACCTATTTCCACCACCATCAGTCGTTGGTCATAGTTAGTCTCCATCATCATTGGCCGTTGTTCTTCGTCATTGCCAACTTTTCATAGCATTTTCAGAACACAACCAAAAACTTGAAAATATTTTTTGGAATGCAATCAACCACTTGAAAATAAAAATATATATTTTCACTTCGAATTTATTTTAGGGTTGGAAAATATTTCACCTTGAGCTAAACACAACCTTAATGTTATTTATATTTCATTCATTTACATAATGTTATTTACATTTTCCATCTTTCTTAAATTATCTTATTTACCCTTTGTTCAAACCGATGCACATATTTTTTGGCTTTATTTATTACCATTTCTCTTGGTCCGTGGTTAGCGTTTCATGCCGGTTTAGAAACATTTGAGTTTGCATGGGCTCAAGGACCCACCAAAGAGAAATTTTGGATGTTCCCAAAATCCAAAACCATTGGATTAATGGGCCAATGAATGGTTAAAGCCCAGTAATCACTATCCTTTCTTTGGGCATGCGGTTAAGGTTCCATCGGTTTTGGCCCATATAATTGGGTGGACCCATGGATCTATCAAAGGACATGAATATTTTAAGTAAGAGCATTTATATTAGTTGTTGCAAAAATTTCTTCAATTTTAACATAAGAATTTATTTTTTCTATTTTACCTACTCACTTTTCAAAATACCACATATTATTTTTTTTTTTTGATAACCAAAATACCATATATTAGATTATCTATTTTATACTATATTTCATTAAAATATCAATTTTTCTTGATTAATTTTTTTCCTTTCTTTCTTCATATATAACAACTATTATTTACTCTCTTCTCTTATTCTCAAGATATGTAAAGAAAGAATAAATAATCAAATGCAAAATTAATAATATTAGTGTAAATTTACCCAATTACAGCAGCAAATTTGTGAATTTATATAATTATACATGGACTGATGTAAATCATTTTGAGATTTAAGATAAAATTGAGTAAATTCTACACATTTTTCTATTATACACAGACTAATTGAATGCTTTACTATCTTGGATGTCACGTGGTTACGGATAGGACTTATAGAATTGGCTAGATTTGAGCTGCCAGGCCTCCTTAGAATAAGAGGCAGAGGAAATAGGGAAAACAAATAAAAATAAACTTAAATCTATATTCAATTGAGAGGTATAATTTCTGGAAAAAATTTATTTTGAAAGAAAAGAAGCGAATTATAGATTGACCAACAAGCCACACCGGTGAAGTTTTAAAGAACAGGTTTCTTATCTGAAGAGGATATTTGTATACTCTCTCTGTCTCTCTCCCTTAAAGAGAGCCCCAGTTAGAAATCATAGAAACTGACCTTCACAACCCCATACATTTGACTATCATGTGGACAACTTTTGGTCTGTAGTTGAGTGAGTTGGGCACTTTTGCTGGAGCATTATTAATTAAGAATATACAGAGCTCATAATGCTTAAATAATTTTTTGAGAATGATTTTTATGGGATATGAATTTAGAACAGTAGATCTCAAACTAGATTGAAACTAGCACTATTTTGTAAGTTTTCCCATTGTTAACTTGGCATTCTTTTTTCTTCTGCAATATGGATATTAAGCATATTAACTTTATTTCTTCTTTGTACTTTAGGTGCAATTGGAGCTTTTGTACTGTCCTTCTGGCATGGAGAATGGATTTACCAACCCTTTTACCCAGGATTTTTCAATGACCTCCTTGGAGAAGGTTTTCAAAAGTGGGGTGAATGGAATAGAATTTCATGAAAATGAGAAAGCTGCCATACAGAAGAAAAGGGAGGTTATTATTAGAGGAGTACTTTCTGTTACTGTGATATCTGCTGAAGACTTGCCTGCTGTGGATCTCATGGGGAAGGCTGATCCCTATGTTGTACTCACCATGAAGAAATCAGATATTAGAAACAAAACTAGGGTAACGTCTTGGTTGCTTAAATTTTTCTCACAGATTGGAAATCCTTAGGAAGCCCTGTTTGTAGATCAAACTGCATGGCATTTCATGCCTTCTTTCTTCTTTCTCCCTTCATTTGTTGTCTATTGTGTGTGGGGGTTGGGGAGACACCTTGCCCCTTGCATGTCCAGTAGTTACTCTTAGATTCTTGTGGGTGGAGTGCAGTCATCTCTAATTAGACAGTTTATAAATTCACTTGATCCTTAAATGATTTATTTTTATTTTGTCACGCAGGTTGTGAATGAGTGCTTAAATCCTGTTTGGAATCAAACTTTCGACTTTGTTGTTGAGGATGGATTACATGATATGTTAATCCTTGAAGTCTGGGACCACGACACATTTGGAAAGGTATAAAATGTTTTGCAATTTATTTCTTCAATAATTTTTGTATGTTTCATATGGATGTTCTTCTGATTACTATAAGTGCAAAGCATGCTTTTTGACTCTGGCCCTTGTATGGGGCCTGTGGATTGGAAATTCTACCTAAACATGTTGGCAGCTTTTGAAGGGGCTATCTTTCTGATGTTGAACATTCCATCAGAGTGAGATTTGGATTTAAACAATGTATTGAAGTAACTGTCTATACTTGTTTATTTAGGATCATGTGATTTGATCTTTCTTAAACGTTGGCAGCATCTAAACTGGATCAGTAGACCTAATTATGCTGATTGATGAGTTTTGTGTCAAGTACTGTAGTTTAATGGTACCTATTTGAATATTAGGAAGAATAGAAATCATTTGACAACTGCACATATGCATGTGTATGTTTCAGTATCCTACCAAAAAAAAAAAGAAAAGAAAAGAAAAAAGTTTCCATGTATGCATGTCTTTGTGTATTTATATAATTGGATTGCTTGGATATATTTCTAGGCTATATAAACCATTAAAACGGTTGTTTAAAATTAGAACTTCCCATTGATTTCTGGTTTTGAAGTTGTGAAAACGTGAATGCGTTCAAACATAGCTAGTGTTAAAATTTGCAGCTTACAATGTTTTAATCTGGATGCGTTTATAATAAGTGTACTAACACTTATTTTTAAATCATGCAGGATTATATGGGGAGATGCATCTTGACCCTAACAAGGGTTATTTTGGAAGGGGAATACAAAGAATGCTTCCAGCTAGATGAAGCAAAATCAGGAAAATTGAATTTGCACCTCAAGTGGATGCCACAGCCAATTTACCGTGACACTTGAGTGTTTTTTGTTCTGCTGCTGACAGTAACTCCTTAAGTCAAGAACATTGCAGCCTGCGAAATTTATACAAGAACATTGCTGACACTGACACAAATTAATTAATTAATAAACCTTGCACCATGTATTTTCAAGTAAAAAGTAGAGCATTGTACATAATTGTTTCATAACTTAAGGCTGAATGTAAGTAGTGAAGTTTTGAAGAAAATACACCGTGTGGGTTGAAAGAAAAGAGCTAAAATTGTTGCATGAGATTGTTACATAGCGGTACCTTTTGTTTCACTCACATCTGATATTTGCTGATGCGTTCATTGACGTTGGTATTTGGCACCTGAAATTTTCATCCTGTTAAAGGCTGAACCTCAGTTGGATGTTGTGGATAGGTTTAAAAGCTACAAAAAATGGTGTACATCTTTTTTTCTTTGAAATCCCTTTACAATATCATGACAGGCCTCGAGGTGACTGGCTTAGCCATCTGATTTTATGAATAATTTCCCAGTGGTATCGTTATGTTTCTAGTTCAATAGGAATGACCTATTTAGCTGAAATACTATTTTGGATGCATTGTTTGATAACTTGATCTACCGTTGTAATCCATTTTGTGTTGATATTTGAATTTTGTGCTGAATTTTGTATTTTTATATATATATATATATAGATATATTTTAGAGATTTTTCCTTAAAATCTTCTAAAGCCATTAGGTATTTCTCAACAGTTTATAAGGTAATCGAGCACCAGTCACAGTTTCCTAGAGCTGTAAACGAGTCGAGTTTTGTCGAGTAGTGCATGTTCAAGCTTGGCTTGTCAGGAAAAATCAAAAGCTCGAGTTTGGCTTAAGCTTGTGACAAGCCTAAAAATAGTATTTGAGCTTGAGCTCGTGAGAAAGCCAAAAAATCTTGAGCTTGGCTTGATTAATTAGTCAAGTCAAACTCAAGCTTAATAGCAAGTTCAAACTCGAGCTCAAGTTAAGTTTTTGAGCTTGAGATCTAAAAAAATTACATTATTAAATGCTTAAATCTCTAAAATTAAGAAAAAAGAAAAAGAAAATAGTATACTCATTATATCATGCATCTAGTTTTACTTATGATTAGCTATTATTCAAATTAATAATTTACATAATTAAATTCATTCATTCATTATTCAATGTCTACAGCTTCAACAATTGTTCAAAATACAACTTTTACATTCACGTTAGATGGTGAGGGACTAGAAAAATACCTGTTTGTAACTATTATGTATGAAAAAATACTAACATGTTTCATAACTTTACTTTAGATGATTGATAAGGAAGTATCATATGTGGCCTACTTAATTATTTATTTATTTTTAAATATAACTATAGTCTAAAGTGGTTCTTGATCGTTTTTTTTTTATTTAAATTTTTTAATTTTTTATTATAAAAAAAGTGGTTCTTGATCAGTTTAAAGGGAAGGAAAAAATTAAGGTAATATAGGTAGTGATTTCATGTTGGCCATGTCATTATAAAGATATGTGTAACGAGTATATATAGCTAACACATATAAACTTATAAATGAGTTTATACTTGAATTGTTGTGTATCAAGCCTAATAGTTCATGAGCTTGTTCGTGAACTTTTTTTGCTTTGGCTCTGATTGTTTATTAAACGAGTCTAAAACTAAGGCTCAAACTTGTCTTATTTATAAACAAACAAACATGAACAAGCTTTTTATTGAACCGAGCTTGAATTGTTCATAATTGGCTTGGTTCATTTACAGCCCTGAGTTCCCACTCATATTACTCTTCTCCAGTAAATATAAAGTTCCATGGATTTCTTAATGGCAATATGGGATCCAATATTAGTTACCAGACAGATCTTTGTGAAATGGTGGGATAATCTCAACAACACGGATTTATTGATCAAGTCTATAAAGAATTTCCACGCCAAAGAATCTCAGTCACAAGGCCACTCACACAGTCACCTTCCACCCCTCTATCAGTTGAAGGAAAGACACCTACTTAACTCAGAGATGGCAAGACAATTATTTGCCCAGGCTTCCCAAATGGGGCAACTAGAACGTGCTTCACCCACATCATTTGAAGCATCCACTTCCAGTCAAACGACGAATCCCTACGCCAGTTCTCTCTTCCAAGATTCCCAAAATTCCTTTGCAGATCTTGTAGAGCATTAGAGGGAGCAACCCCAGTCAAAACTCACCAGTTCCTCTGTAAAACTTGGGAATATCTGGGAACATCATCAACAACAGTAACCCTGAACAGTGTTTGCTGACACAACACGACAATAATAGTACATCATTCTAGAAATTATGCATCCTGCAAAATAGTATATCCCACCATGCACATTTCATCATCCAATGTAGTGTATCATGCAACTATGCAATATTCCACCGGTTCACCCATTCCACCAAGAAAAAGAAGACAAGACATCACTCCATCCTATGAGGGCAAAAATAAATCTCATTACATTCCATTATCAAGGACACCCCAGTATTAGACAAAAGACATCCATTATTCAAAAAGAAGAGTCCCCATTCTCACCATATCCGAGAAAATCTCCAACATTATAAATAGAAGGTGAAGCCTTTAAGACAGTCAGATCCAATTGCAGAGCAAATTTTTAGACATGAAAAACCCAGAGCTTTCTTCTATAAACTTGTATCTTTTCCAACATACATTTCTGAAATCCATCTCATCCAAGAACATGTAATTTAGTTATAAGTTTTCATTTCAAGTGATTTCATTACAAGTATTTCAAGTGTAACTAGTCTAACTACATTTGTAATTACTTTCAATTTCTTCAATAAAATCTTTCAGTTCAGTAAAGATATTTGCACTTTACTTTTAAGTTTACGTATTTTCTTAGTTCACTATAATATTTCATATTCCTCTTTAATATTTCTATCATGCTTTATATATATATATATATATATATTATTTATTTATTTAAAATACTAGTAAAGATAATTGATCTTTGTAGCCCTGGTCCTGCTTTCCTCAAATTATACATTACTTTGGGGTGCAAGAATGCTAGATTTCCAGGTGGAAAGTAAACTGCGTAGCAAATAGAAATTAGGCCCCAATGAGCCCTTTTCACCACTTAATTTATTCTTGTCACCTAGAAAAGAAAGGGTTACATATTTCCAGATGAGAACCGTATGATGCAAACCCTATCATATAACAGTTCTATAAATAGGCTTGCTGGTTCTATTTAAATAATGCATGTATAAATTGCACGTTTTCACCTGGATACATGTAAATTTGTCTATATATATATATATAACCTGCATAATTTCGTTCTATCAGAAACATTGATCATATGGAATAATGGTATCTTATTCAACAATTAGAATTGGAAGTTCCACAATGAAGATGCACGGTTTTCCCTTTCAGGAGGGATGCAATCATTAGCTAAGAAATGCCAGATTATCTTTCTACAGAAAGCAAATAATACATCCTCAGTCAAATAAATCTTTCTCAGCAAATTCATTTCCCTCTGAAACTATATAAAGGCATCTTATTTGAGGTGGTTGGACTCTTATTAATAATTGGTAATTGGGTCAACAACACTCCTTAGGTAATGCTTCTTCAGTTTTCTCCTTCTCATATTGCTTCCCCTGTATTACCAGAAATCAAGCATGTTTTAAAAAAACAAAAACAAAAAAGACGGGGAAAAAAAAAGTTGAGTTTAACAGTAGGCAAAGTTGTAGCACATTAGTGCAGGCTATTATTGCCGAGACCAACAAAAAGTGAGATACCCCCACACTTGTTTAGTATATGCATCACTATGCTGTGCCTAATGGGAACTAAAAGCTAGCTACATCTCTTCATGTAATAATATGATACAAAACAAACAAAGCTGAGGGCAATTAATACTCTTCATCTTAACTATTTTTACCATTAAATAGTTATGATGTCGTCATAGCCCATAACTCTGGTTCACCAAATCAAGTATGACAACTTTTTGGGTTGTGCTTTTTTCAACTATGTCTCATTTAAAGCAGAGTATGAATGTTTGATCTCAGAACCATTCATGGCTCTCACCAACTGAAGAGAAGCAGTGGACAACTAAATTATTGGACCGTTGTGGTTCAACAAGGCAGACAGGTCATGTATTGGGAAGCTGGCATTTCTTGCTACATAGTTGATTAAAACTATTCAATATGGGTGCATAGGAAGTTCTTGTTGACTCCTATACTTTCTGGGTGCGTGAACTCAACATGCATCTTCGGCTCACTTCCTAATAGCTAAAGCCTTTGGAAGTGATGTTTTTTAACATGGTATCAGAATTGGTTATCTGTGAGGTACTTGGTTTAAGTCTTGGTGGTCCCAAAGTAGGAGTGATGATTTTCACCAGCAGATGAAAGCAAGGAATGCTTTACTCACCAGTATTGATTGTGTAATATGAATGAGTCAGTTGCCACTTTTTTCCCATCATCATTACGGTTCCAATGGTAGAATGCATGTGTCCTATTTTTAATCTCCAATGTAGAATGTCCGTAACTGGCTTCCCGGAATGCAGAATAATTTGGTTGTGGATCTATAAACCTGCATGACCAACAATTGTTATGCACAACAGGAAAAGATTTGAAATTTCTCATAGAAGTGGAACTTGACTCTTTTATTCATCGTGAATATTTTAAGAAATTAATTAAGGAAAATAAGTTTACTAAATCATGCAGCTCAACTCACCTTCCAGCAAGACCTTCCTGATTTCCTCCATCTCCAACTGTAATGTAAACAGGCGCTGATTTGTCTGGTACAGGGTACCGCTCACCACTTGTTACATTGTAGTGTATATTTGAGATTCGATACTGAATAAAAAAGAAATATCCTGCGTCAATAACCTTCCAATACTGCAATTCCTTTGAAACAGAAATTAAAATTAACTACTGCATATTTAAGTCAAAATTCAACGTAAAATTTTGGGCAATGCATTATGATCTCAACCCGGAGTCTAAAGCCTTAATATGTAAATGAATGCACCAATATTACAAGTTCTTATATACTAGCACCAAAAGTCTTAGATGTTTAAAGTATCATAGACTCAATGAAATCTAGATACAGCAATGATAATAATATGCATTTAAAGAGATGGACGGACCCCAAAAAACAACTGAAATCTGAAAACCATAAAATTAAATAAACCACATCACTTCATATAGTGCAACACAACATGATAATATAGAGGTGAGAACCATACAGATCTTTCATAAGCATGGACATGGCCAGCGAAGACTACATCGACTTTGTAATGGACAAACCAACTCTCAAATTCTGCTCGCATACTTTCACCCTCCATGTAGTGCGCTTCATTGCTATTGTAGATGGGGACGTGCATGAGAACAATGAGCCAAGGGGTCTCCTCCCTGTCAACCTTTTTAAATTCTTGATAAAGCCACACCCATTGAGGTGTGTACTTCACTGTGTAAAAAATATCCATCAATCTTGATGTAAAGTATACAGTATACAGACACAAGAAAGGTAGTCTCTGCCTTTTAAAGACAAAAAAGAGATAACATATAATCTTTAAATGATAACCAAAAGTTTGAAGTAATCACAGACAACTGTATGGGTCCTAGAAGGCATTCTTTGTTCAGCTATTTTGGACGTCATGCTGCAGAATCCATCTGAGAATCCATCTCTCTTTTGTGAAGATATTTTTCATCACGGGTCCAGATCATTTTAATGCAACAACTAGAGTCGATAGAACTTATAATTGCTTCAGTTATTTAACATTCCATTTCAGTAATAATCTATATTCTGTGTGAAATCTAGCATTCCAGCATAATACATTTAGTACAAGCAATGCCTGATAACCAGTATGTGAAGCTTTCACTATAAATGGAGACCAAATATTTACAATTAGGGCAATATAATACATTGGTACTGCGTTGCAAGACAACCAGATTACACATAATTTTGTTTTCAAGTGGGATTAAAAATCTAAACCAATAGCAGGTCTATCTCTCTTTTTCTGCATTACAGAGTGGTCCTTTAATGCTCTGTCATGTAAAAAACCAGATGATTCAAGCAGGAAAGAGTGTAAAACTTAATGCTAAGAAGACTTTGAGCTGGTTATCTTTTTCTCCTGCATTAATGGTGTCAGCATCTGCATATAGGGGTGGCAATTCGTGTTTGGGGTCGGGTTCGTGTCGTGTCGAGCCATGAGTATTCGGCTTTATGGGTTGACTTGAACCCAATCCGTTCAATGGTAACTTTTAAGGGAGGGTGGAACAGACTATACTACACAACACACTTTTAAGGAAATGCTTATTCCGGCCATAAAATAAGAATAGGTATGGTACTCAAGTGGAAATGGAGCAAAATTCTTCCCTCTTGAAAGAAGCACAAGTGAAATGGTAACTAGATCTGGCTGGGAAACTACAATGTTGCTTAAAGATTTCCCTAGTAATTCTAGGGTAACTGGCCTGAAAATACAGCGTGGCATTTATACTTGAATTCTAGGCAACAAGTTTGTTATAACTTCATATAAAGTTATAATCCACTATATCATGACTCTCACTTATCTTACCAGTGCCTAAATTTTTCTTTTTCCATTTTCTTTTAAAGCAAGGTCTTTAATCACACTGGTTGGGTTTATATGATATCAGTATTATTGGAACTATAACATTAAGAATGTAGAATATTAAATTGAGACGAAAGCAGAGGGACAAGTAAATTCATGTTCTACACTCAAATTACTTCATTTTGAACTGGATAGGGGGAGGGGGGTGGGGGAGGGAGGCTTAAGGTAAGGTCTTTGTTTGGGGTTCCTTAATGGGGAATCATCTGGCACCCCCATTACTTGCAAAGCAGCCACCCACCCCTTGCCGAACTCGTGGCGCCGCGATTGATAAATGATAGGTTCCACGGAATTTTTGGCATTTGTGAAGCCTTCATTGTACCATTTGTCCTCGGCTACTTCCATGGCTGCCTTTAACTCTGCGATCTCATTGGCCTGTGCCAGATTTAAGCTCTCCGCTTCAGCCAGCTTAAGTTCCATCCCCCCCAGTTTTTCACCTGTCTCTGCCAGACTCTGCTCAGGCAATGCTCGGGCTCTCTCAGCTTCCTGTGCTCTTCTTTCGGCATCCTCGACAGCCTTATCTTTATCTTTTGTCATGGCCACCACTACGTTCTTCAAAGCCTTCTCTCGGTCAGCATCCTCAGCAGCCTTTTTCAGCCAGTCCTCAACCATGTAAGCCAATTGCGCTGCCTGTTATTGTGATGTCAATAAGCATGAGGGAAAAGTATAAACACATATCTGTGAAAGAAAAAAGAAGTAAAGTGAATTACTGCTATGGTGTGCCATTGGAGCCGGGCGAATAAAGATTCGTCTGCACCACTTAAGAAGAAGTGAACGTCTTTCAGAAGCTGTAGGCGCTAACCTAGGCTTTGCGCAACTCGGGCACCCTCACCCTGAGCCCAGGTTCTAACACTAGCCGTCATAGGAAGGGGCTCGTTCTCGAGCCTAAAGATTGTTTACTATCCTACGGCCGAGTTTGTGGAGTAAGATGCCACACTAGATCCAAGCTGTCAGGTGGGACGAACTCCGCCGGTGGGCTCCCAAATAACCACGCCCCCTGTTGTAGCAATCAGGGGAGTCCTCGAAGAGGCTTCTTCTTGTACTCGGGGAGGGTCGGCAGTGTGCTGTCTTTTCTAAGGTTCAAGTGGCTGGAGGATGCTGATCTCTACCCTGGGCGTGTTACTGTTGAGCTAATGGTCATGTGCTGGGAATGAACCGTTCAATTGTCATTGTCCTTGTGGTCACCATGTTGCCGTTTTCTTGCTCGACTTCTACTTTGGAAGAATTTATTAATTCGACCTCTACCTGTTCGGCTGGTTGGACCATGGCACTGGGCTCCTCAACAGGTCTATGGACGTCGCAGCCTTGGAAAACCGAGTTTGCTGATGCATCCCTCACGAGAACTAACGACTTCGCTCTAGCCAATCGGGGGTTAAGGTCCCAAGCCTCGCCTACAGTTAGGTTGGGAGGAAGGAAGTTCGAATGGCATACGTCAACCTATGATAGTAGTGGGCTATCTACTAATAAAGCTTGCTGGTTCCTAGGTAGAGTAAACTGGGGTACAACCGAGTATAAGGTGAAACGCTCGGAGCTACTCGTCGAAATTCACAAAGATTTCTGATCGAAGAACAAAATTTAAATCCCTCACATGTACAACTCTAATGTTTGGCTTAAATCTCTTGCCGTCTGTGTTTTTTTTTAAAAAAAAAAAAACAAGCAAACAAACAAAAAACACATTTTTAGACAACAATAAAGACAAACAAAGCACAAGTACAAGTAGTTAATTATGCACAGTACCGACGAACATCCCAGGGTGAAGTTAGGCAAGTGAGCTCGTTGGCATGCCAATTGCCACTCACCCAGATGTATTCTCCTACTGAATTTCTGTTAGAATTGGGTAGACATGATACAAGTCGTACCTGTACATCCCTAACTTTCTAGTAATAGTCTATCCTAATGTTACCACATAAACTATACATGAAATTGATATCATGATGATCTAATTGCAACCCATATAATTGGTTTAACCGGCTTGTGCAACTCACTACTCGGTAAAAATTGGGAGGGAGTTGGTCGGGACTCAACCCGTAAAATCTAAGCGTCCTAAGTATCAGAGGGTCCATGGGAAACTTGACCGCTCCTTCTAGGATAGCCATTAGGGGAAAAAACACTACCTGAGGGCATCGCTTAAGGGCGATATTACAGTTATGATAGTAAGCCAGTTCTACATCCTTAGGAACATCATAGCCCGCTCTAAAGTTAGTCAGAGATGCCTCGGTGTTAAGATGGTGAGAGTACACCATATTTAAATCTAGAATCAGAGAAAAAACTTAAAAAGAGAAGAGGAATGGGCAAAGGAACTTAGTATGGGCTTTAGGAATTGGAGATCTTGGTTTAGAATCTATGCATGGAAGGAGTATGCTCGGCAGAGGAGAAAATTCGAGGAGTGGGGGTGTAAAGAGTGGTGAGATGGGTCAGAAGGTACTATTTATAAAGGGAAGGCATTTAATGAAAAGGAGCGGGAAAAATCCTTTTAACTTCTTTTCGTAACTCCTACACACGTGGCCTTGGTTCATGAACCGCCAGGCCTTGATTACGCTCAGACTAGAAAAGCCGTCATAGCGCTGCTTTTGAGAGGACATTAATAACTGTCCTGCTCATTTAATGATTGACGGTTGGACTTCTCGAGGAGTCTCTGGCACCTTTTGGGTTGTCCTTGATTCACTCCCGGTGACCGGACACGAATCAAGTGGGGGCTATTGTACGGGGCATGGCCATAGGCCCATTGAGCCTTGGCCCGAACATTCTTAAGAGCCAAAACTGAGCCTAAACCTCATAGTAAGTCCATATTGTTATTGAGTGCGTGATAGACAGGCCCATCTCCAGCCATTTATGATCTGTTCAGGAGTGCATTTGCTCGGAACAACATACCTCCCCAGTGGCTTGGTATTGCCTTAGGGAGTATTGCTGCCGAGCGATCTTTTGGAGGCAGAATTGAGTGAGACCAGAATGTAATCATGAAACCCCCACAAGCCTCAAGCTATAAATAGCAGAATTCAATGAAGAATGGGGGTTGGCAAGGTAAAGGAGAAAATAGAGAGGAAAAGAGAGTTAGAGCTGGTACCATCAAGAGGGAGAGCCACTTAGAGAGGAAAGAAAGAGAATCCATGGGGGTTAAGGGGTGTCGTTGGGTCGCTTGGCCAGGAACTACCCTTAGTAGGAAACACTAAGCCCACTAATACAAGTATAATGTGAGCCCAATTCTAAGCCCGGTCCATCAATACAAATAAAAATTAATTGGATTTGATTAGCGAATGTCCTTAGGGTATTTGTTAATGAATTACTTTTAAAAAAAAATTGATACCATTTTTATGAAATAAAAAACAATCAAAAAAGTCAACTGTTTTTTTCTTTTCTATTTACAAAATCCTATATTAAGGTTTATATAATTTATATATGTATATTTATAATTTTTCTCATAAATTTTATACAACATTTATGTATTTTATGATACATAATACATAAAAATGTAAAAAGAAAAACAATTAATATTCGATTCACATTTTAGAATCTATAATGATAAATAAATAAAATAATGTTAGAAGTGGTTTGGAATGAGATCCAGCATCTCTCTCTTCTTAATGATTGCATATACTTGCTGAGCAAGTTCCTCCAAACCCGAGTGGTACATGTGTTCAAGGAAGGGAATAGGTGCACTGATGCACTTGGAAGAATGGGTAGCAACATGGCTGAGGAGTTTCTGGTGTTTGATAATCCTCCTAGTCCTAATGTTTTGTATTTTGTCAATTTGAATGCTGCTGGTGTTTTGTATGATAAGACTTCTAACTCTGTACTTACTGATAGGGTGAGATAGTTTTATTTGTATTTCCCCTTAACCGAAAAAAAAAATAAAAAATAAAAAATAAAAATAAAAAATAAAAACCCCTCAACCGGCCCACATCACAACGTGGTGTAAACGCTGACGTGGTGAGGATTGGGATAAGAGCCAAACCCTAAATAGTAAAGGATTCCGTTTTCATGCTATTTAATATATTTTTTTACTTGAAAAGTTGGAAAGTGTTTTAAGGAAAAGAATTAGAAGATGGGACTGTTAAAAAGAAGTTGGGAAGTGAGGCATTAGCATTAGCATTTACCGGCCATGACTAAAGCAAGAATAATGCTTGTGTCACATAAAATTGTATAATTTGTGTTATAATTTATTCATGTAATGTGTTATAAATAGTAGAAAGGTGACTTTACATAGACCTATTATCACTTTTCTACCGCTTATAACTTGTTACATAAGTGAGTTGTGACATAAATTATGTAAAATTGTATAATTTGTGTTATAATTTATTCATGTAATGAGTTATAAATAGTAGAAAGGTGACTTTACATAAACCTATTACCACTTTTCTACCGCTTATAACTTGTTACATAAGTGAGTTGTGACATAAATTATGTCATTTTATATAGCACTAGCACAACTGCTAAAGTAATGGCCCACCAATTTGCTTAGATAGCTCCTCTAAAATAAGCTGACCAGCCACTTACTTTTATGTCCCTATCGTACCGTCCACCTTCGTGGGTTATCAGTTTGACAACTAATCATGCAATCTTGAAAGGCTAATTCGTGGACCCACATAATTTTGTGGAATTTTAGGAGAGAAATTGTGGACAACTGTTTCAGCACATGATGGAATGATGGAAGCAGGAAGAGGCAGCTATGATTAGAATTTAGAGTTTTGAATTTACATCTCATCTAGAAGTCTCTCTCCCCTGTAGGAGTCTGTTTTCTCTCTCATCTAAGTAAGAGTTCTCTTTTCTCTCTCATTCTCGGTAAGAGCTTATTTCCTCCCGTAAAAGTTTCTTTAGGGTTCTTTCTTGGTCTACACCATTTTCTTTAAATGGTTGTAGGCCTTTCTTTCGGAAGTGGCTGCATGGATCAAGAAGTGGTAAATAGTTTGAGAAACTTGAAGCTCACAAAAGAAGAAGAGGAGGATATTGTTATTGTTAATAGCAACAGTTCTGGAATTTTTGAAGAATGCTCACTGAGCTTATTTGGGCGTCTACTTTCAGACCGTCATCAAAACCTTAGAGCTCTGAAGAATACTCTCAAGGCAGCATGGAAGATGGGTTCTGATTTGAGAATTGTAGAGGTGGGGAATAACATTTTGCAGTTTAAGTTTGGGTCAAGATGTCAGCTAGAGTGGGTTGAGAAAAGTGGTCCTTGGAATTTTGACAATAACCTTCTTCTTTTATGCCGTTGGAGGAAAGGTTTGTCATCAAAAAACATTAGTTTCTCCCACTCTCCTTTTTGGGTACAGATTTGGGGTTTGCCATTTGAGAATATGACTGAAGACATTGGAAGAGATATTGGCAGCAAGATTGGAAGAGTATTGGAGGTTGACAAGAGAGCTATTCTAGCTGATCAAGCAAAGTTTTTAAGAATTAGAGTTGAGGTGCAAATAGAGAAGCCTCTGCGTAGAGGGGGGTTTGTGAAGAGTGATGAAGATGGAAGAGTTTGGGTTGATTTCAGGTATGAGAGGCTACCTACTTTCTGCTATAGATGTGGTATACTTGGGCATGATGAAAAACATTGTCAAGCTATTTTATTGGAGCATTCATCAGGTCGGCAATATGGCGAATGGCTGAGGGCTGGTGGTTTTTTGAAAGTTGGAGGAGAAAAAGAGAAGAGGAAGGAGCAGGCCGGGATTGAAAAGGGAGGCTCGGCTGCTATGGTGGTGGACGGTGATGACAGATTAGAGAATGAGACAGGTGGCCGAAGCACTCAGGTGCAGGTGGGTGACGGAGGTAGTGAGCTGGAGAGGGTTTCGGTGAGCTTGATGGAGGCAGATCGGTTGGACATGGCGATGAATCATGTCATGTCCAATCACAAGGAAAATGGTGAACAGGTCAGGTTGGAAGAGAGGCTGCCAGTAGCTTCGGTAAGTGAGAAAGGGCAGAAGACACGTGAAGGGATGAGTGGAGATAGAAATTATTTAGTTAGGAATGAAGGGAATGGGACTAAAGAGAGTCAGCAGATAGTTAGAGAGGAATGTGGGCCGGATATATATGGAGCTGGAATTTTAAGCCCATTAATGGTAGAAGAATCTGTAGCTTTAGAAGGGGAAAAGAAGAATGGGCTGGTTTTACATGGCAAGGAAGGTATTAAGCCCATTAAGCCAGAAAATAAGGGAAGCACTGAAGTGGACCGGGAACAATCACAGTGTCCAGACCATGTGGTCTCCCAAGGAGCTAAGAGAAGGTTCAAAAGAATAGCAAGAGATAAGAATAAGGCCCAAGACATGGTGAAGTGTGAAAAAGCCCAAGAGGTTAGTAACAAAAGAAAGGTTTTTGATAATACGTTATTTATGCATGATGGGAATGTCCAGAAACGGTTCTGTGGTGGGGAAAAAGAAGGGAATGAAAATTTCTTTGCTGAAAAGGCGGTGACTGCTGAGCAGCACCGCCTAGACCAATGATTGCTTTAGGTTGGAACTGCCGGGGGCTTGGGAACCCCCGGTCAGTTCGAGAGTTGCGCGAGATTGTGCAACGTTGGAAGCCCAATATTGTCTTCCTGTCGGAGACAAAGATGAAGAATTTTCAAATGGAAAAGGTGAAATTTAAAATTGGTCTTTTGAATGGTTTAACAGTTCCTTGTGTTGGGAGGAGTGGGGGTTTAGCTATGTTATGGAGTAGGGATGTAAAGGTAGATGTCCAAAGCTATTCTAGGAATTTTGTTGATGCAGTGGTGACTGATCCGGATTTAGATTTTAAGTGGCGTATTACTGGGTTTTATGGTAACCCTGAAACTCATCGTAGGAAAGAATCATGGGATTTGCTGAGAAGACTTAGCCGACATTACCATCTGCCCTGGGTCATTACTTGGTGGAGGAAGTTGAAGCTTTGGCTTTGGAATGTGGTCTCCTTCTTGCCAAAGAACAAAAGCTCCCCCAAATTATCTTGGAATCAGATGCTTTATCAGTGGTCAATAGTATTACAGCAGCTGAAGTTGGTGGCAATCTTGGCCATATTTATCAAGGAATCCTTAGTCTTCTTTCTTCTTTTAATAGCTGGAAAATCAAGCATGTGAAAAGAGATTACAACAAGGCAGCTCACGAGCTCGCTCAGTATGCGCGGCAGATAGAATCATCTCAGGTTTGGAAAGGAGTTTATCCTCCTTGGTTGGTGCGAGTTGTTCAGGAAGTTAGCTTGTAGTTGTTTCTGTGCGTTGTATTGCCTTTCCTGGCTTTGTTGTACTTTCTTTTTTTTGGCAATGAAGTTTTCAGCAGGTTGCTCTGCCTTCAAAAAAAAAGTTGTTGCATATATAGTGAGCATTTGGGAAGTGCAAAAACATCCTGGGTTGGCCTCCTTTCTTTTTTTTTTTTTTTTTAAATTTATTTTTTATTTTTTTTTAAGCCGTGATTGTTGATTTTTTTGTGTGAACAGTATACGGAAAGGGTTTCATGCACTATTCACGAGACCCACAAACCTCACTTTTCAGCAACTTTTTCATTAAAAATGGGTCTCACGGTACTATTCACACATTTAAAAATTATTTTACTACCATGTTTTCAGTTTTCAGCAGTATTCAAACGGACCCTTAGTATTACTCGAAAGAAGAAGTTATTATTAAGAAGTTTTTCTTAGTTTCCCCTCTTTTTAAATTTAACACGACATTCTTTTCATATTTTTCCCCTTATTTCATGACAAAAATAATGATTGTGATATAAGGATTTTCCTAAAAGAACCGAGGAACAAATTAGTATATAGGCATCCATAATGTAGTGAATCTTATGATGGACAACAGAAATAAAAGAAAGATTGATACATGTGTTAGTACTTCAGTAGTGGTGACAAAGTAATTATTATTTTTTGTCATGTGGTAGTAGGAGTTGTTCTTTTATTGTTTGCAGAGGAATAAAGTAGTACATAGGTGTCATTCTATACATATAGTGTCACGATGAACAAAAAAGAAAAAAAGAAAGAAAAAAAATGAAGAAGAAGAAGATAGATACATGGGTTAGTGCATTAGGTATCCCAACAAAGTAATTTTTATTTTTGGTAAAGTAGCGTTAACTATCAGTTTACTGTTTGCAAATGTACTAAATATTGGGAAATTCTTACTTAGTTCCAGACTACAAGGTCATCAAGCTGACCTTGTAGTCCCAGCCAATAAGAACAAAACATGTAAGAAACATGTAGGACTACTTAGCAAAAGTAAGATGCAATAATACAAAAACGACGTAATAGAGTAGCACTTAGGTGTTCAACTGTTCATAGTGTCCTAATGGATGGTAGAAATAAAAGGAGATATTGGGGTAATACATTAGGTATTTTTTGTCATGTGAGATGACTTATCTTTTTACTATTTTGCAATGAATGAAGTAATACATAGGCTTCAACTTATACATGGTGACATGCTAAAAAAAAAAAAAAAAAAAAAAACTTATACATGGTGTCATAGTTGATAATAAAAATAAAAGTTCGGTTAATAAGTGCCCTTACGAAAACATATTAATAAATTATTTTTAAAAAGTTGTAATACTACTTTTATGAAAATTATAAAAAACTGTCAAAAAAATTAGTTATTTTTTTTTTCTTTTCCTATAAAAAGTTTTTAATCTTAAACTAATGCCCTTAGGACATTGAATAACTTTTCCCTAAAAATAAAAGGAGATAGATACATAAATTAGTATATTAGGTGTCCTGAAAAAATAATTTTTATTTTTTCTAATGTAACACTAATTAAACTACCATTTACTGTTTGCAAAGATATGACTTATGAGCTTCCCTTTACTTAGCAAAATAGAGATGTAATAAAAATACAAGAAGTCAAAGAACTACAAAATAAAGGAATACATGTCCATAGCGTCATGGTAAACTAGAAATAAAAAAAGAAAGATACATTGAGTTGTACACCTAAAATGTCCTAATAAATATTACTATTTACTAAAAAAAAAAAAGTGTCCTAACAAAGTAATTTTTCTTTTTCGTAACGTTTCATGAATAACTCTTTCAAGCTAAAGCCAATGAATAACTAACAGGCCATTCAATAAAAATCCGATGGAAGTCTTGTAAATTGAAGGGTTTATTAGGGCACAATTGGAACATTGAATGAAAATTACAAGAGGAATTGTAATCTTCGTTACTAGGAATAAAATGTAATGTAATGGAATAACTAAACATATTCATAAGTTTGGTTGTAAGTTGTAACATTAGAATAAAACTTAAGATTTATTTCAGAAAATATCTTATTCATACAATTATATTTTCTTAAAAATAACATTCTTAAATTTGAGAGAGAGATTAGTTATTTTTTATAATTTTTTTATTTTTATAATTGTTACACATATATGGAAAATTTGTTTATTTGGAAATACATTAACTTCAGAAATTATTGCACATACTAAAAAATAGATATTACAATCTATTAGAGAGGAATAATTATTCCTCACTTTGAATAATAGCTATTCATAAGAAATGATTATTCCTTCTAATAAAAATATTACCTAACTAAAGAATAATTAAACCATAAAAATAACTATTACATTACAATACTTATTATAATCTACCAAATGTGCCTTTACATTTCTATAACGAAAATATGCCCTTACATTTCTGTGGGGCCAGAAAATCGGGCGGCCTCGGCCCACTTCAACCCAGGCCCAAATGGCCCACGCCGAGGACGCATGATGGGTCCGAGGATGACTCTATCCTTGGTCGTCCGAGACCTCAGTACGAAGAAGGGGCAAGCCCTGGGCGAACTGTCACCTCGGCATTGAATACGCTCACCTAACCCTTCTGACCGCATTAATGAGGATGTAACCCCTTGACAGGGCAACATCGATCAGGGTGAATCACTTGAGCACGGATATGACCTTTGATGGGATAGACGGTCAGGTGGAAAACCAATAGATGACCAACAGGAGGAGGAAGAGAGGGATATATAAGAAAGGGGAGCGATATGTAAGGGGAGGGTTTTTTGGGGGGTGAGAGAGAGAAGAAAAGGCCTCCTCGGCCATGGTCCGAGGAGCATCTCCCAGTTGTAAATTGTTCTAAGTATTTTTCAAAGAAAGAAAAGAGTTCATGCTTCGTGAACGTCGGCCAGTGCCTAAACCTTCGATCCACTCTCTACAAATTCATTGTTCTGAGTTCGTTGGGCCTTTGACCCATATCTTTTGGGCTTGGGCAACAAAAACAGACTCTACAATTTCTATAACGCATTTGCGTATCTTTAAAAAGTTTCTGGAGTATCAAGCAAAAAGAGAGTTTTCATAGTTTTAGTTTTCATTGATACGAAACAGGTACACAGTACATTGTACACATTATCATAAGAACCAATCAAACCAATTCCAAGGGGTTGGTAAGTCTTGAATTCAATAAGAAATCTAAATACTCAAGTCCAAAAAAAGAAAATGCCAGACCCATCTAAACCTAGTCTCATTGGTACAAAACATAGTCACATAGATATGCTGACTGCATCAATCTATTTCAGTGCAAATATTCGAAACTATGCAATGATAACGACAATAATCTGGAAAGGTTGACAAGTTTCAGGTTGATCTCTCTCCTTTTCACTTACGGGGTGGTATTACATACATCATATTCATACATTCACTCCCATGTGAGAGAGTGGATACATGTATCAAAACATGATAGATTTTCTTCTCACTCATAGTAATAGAAGCATCGAAAAACTTACAACATGATTGAACTCAGATTAGTCAGATAAACACAAACAAAAAAAACATGCAAAACACATAAACCAAGACCAGATCTCTCTCTCTCTCTCTCACACAGACACAGAACTCGTCTAACCCATAAAAACCACCTAACCCATAAAAACCACCTGAACACCATAAGGCTTCTCAAAGCACCTGAAAACAAGGCTGGAGAGACATTGATAGCCTAACCCCTTGAGGCTGTTCTCATCCTGGCTAACAATGCTAAGAAGCCTTCAACAAGAACATTGATACTAGAGATGATTCTCGTTCCCTTGGAAGGCAAGATCTTGTTTACATGCCTACCATCCAAGATGAGTGACAGTGTGAGTTTGGTTCACAAGAACAGTAATAAGTTCATTCTGGAGTTATTCTAGCTCCTTTTTTTTTTTTTTTTTCACCTTTTCATAAAGTGGCTTAGCCCAGACCAAGTTTCCTAAATTTATTTATATTTGAACAAATTTCAGATTATCTGCAACAATAAAGCATTCATATTTTGATAGATGATTAACATTCAACGAAAGATTAAACATTTTGAATATATACAGAAATCTTTGAAGCTTGTGCCATTAATTGTGCAGTGCAAATCATGATAATATTAGACGGAGAATCTCTCCCGAGTGCTTGAATGATTTCTCAGTTTCTTCCAAACAATGATTCTTCTCCTCTCTAGTCCAGCCCTGAAAAAACCCATACACAAATAAGTTTTTCCTATATTATAACTGGATGATTCACAAAATTGTTTTGAAAAAAAAAAAAACATAAAAAACAAACAAACAAACAAATTAGTTGTATCAGTATTTCAGGTTTACTGCTCAGATTCCACAGAAGCTTGGGGGTAAAAAGCAAAAGAATTTTGGAGTAAAAAAGGAAAATGCAATACTAAGGGTAGCAAGAAATTACTTCAGCAACTTTATTCAACTTCTCTCTCACATTCTGCAACAATTGGGAAAGGTCACCATCCCATTTGTAGAATTCCAACTCCTTGTTATTTAGTATCTGTTCAGCTACCTGAATTAGAGTAATAAGAAAAGAATTAGAGTTATGCACCTCATAAACTAAAATAACATGCCAATACCACATCAGCCTCATATAAAAAAATTTCCAAAGTAAAATTAGTAGTGTTCACATCTAGAGAGAGCAGAAAGAGAAAAGGGTGATGGAAGGGCCACCCGCAGGGATTTTTTTTTTTTTTTTTGGGTGAGGGGGAAGGTCTTCACTTATAGAAACTAAGAACTGCCACTTGCTGAAAGGTCCCCACAAAAAGAAAATTCGATTAACTGCTTCCCTCCTTATTATCAAATATTTGTTTCAAAGAAGGCTGCAATTTTAGAATCATAAAGATATCAGCCACACGTTAGTGAGGTTGAATCATGGTAAATAGGCACAATCCACAGTTACTGCACAGTGAACCTACAGTTTGGAAATCTTTTAAAGGAAAGATGAACTAATACTTCATGACAGCTAAAAATAGCCTATATACAAACAAACCACAATCATAATGATACATACAGGAACAGATAAAACAGAGCTCTAAAAATGTGGAAGTTCCTGCATCCAACATATCACATCAGATGTGTCTACAGAGCTGCTGTTAGTCATATGTTAAACGGATGAATCTATATAACAGACAAAGAAAAACAGACTCCTCATTCATTCAGAAGTTCACTATTTACTTTCATTTAATGAATATACCACTTGTAAGAGAAATTATTATGTAAACCCAGTATGCTATACCTCCCTCTCACATAAATGTGGATCTCATGTGCGGGACCAACACATGGGGTCTATACCCATGTAAGAGGAAGGTATGTAATACACCAGGTACATGGAATAATTTCCCCTGCTATAGATATCTAAGAATCAGTAGTAACAATGGTGAACATGATATTTTATGTGGAGAAAACAGCATAACTTGGAGCAATTAAAGGCGAATGAGCACTTTGAAAATTCATTGATGTCCCTATTTTGAGAATTGCAATCAAAGGGCGCACACATGATATCATGCCCACAGGGCCACAACCTACAGATAGACCTGAGTCCCTAGGCGATAAACCATCACATGGTAATATTATGACACACTATCCAAGCTAATGTCTATTTACCTTTCTCCCAATCATGCGACCACCAGCAGAGTGGGCAAAATATACATTGTAAAAGTGGCAAATAAATGCTTGAGGATCCTTCTCTGATAATTCTTTAAGATATTGTGAGTATGTCACACCAGGAGAAGAAGGTTCTGGGATGGTGTAGCCTTGCTCCTTGAACCACTCCAAATCCTTAGCCAATTTTTCAGACCTTTCTAGTCCTGTGTTTCTGAACTCTGCATCTACAACCAAAAATGAAATTTTCAATCTTTCAGCTGTCATTAGTAGAGATTAAACACACAAAAAAGAACCGAACCACATGCATGCTGGAGGAAAATGTGGTGATACCCAACAGGGAAAGATCGACTTTTCAGTTCTCAAATTTAGGCATGTTAAACTACATTCATCACTCACTATCTCCACCCAACCACAGCATTATGCCTTGAAATCCATCCAGTTAAGCTTTTGAAGGGGTGCTAAACTGCTATTTAAGCGCATAAAAGCTCCTATAGCAGAACTTGTCAAACTTTTGGTAATTTGGAGTACTTAAGAAGAAAAAAAAAAAAAAAAAAAAACTCTACAGTTCATTGTTCATGCTTTATAAATCCATAACTTTTAAAGCACCATTCACTATTTGTGCCACAAAATCTCAACAGTTAAAAGCTCTAGTTCATTCAACAATACTAAATGAACACTTTACCTTTCACAATATGGTCATATAAATCCCCTAGATACCATTAAATCAAGAAGTCACCAAAAAATGAATAAAAATAAGACTACAAATCAATATTTATTAACATATACAATTAATATTTTGATTATCATTCACTCATTAGAATTCAAAACAATAATAATGATAATAATCATCAATTGAACTCAACTAGTGTGCGCCCACGCACACAAACATTCGAGTATCTTTCCCAATCAGAACTCTAAAGAGCTCATACATCTAAAACACCAAAAACCAACAAAAGCAGAATGCTAGATACCAAAAAGACATGCCTAAGTGGGTACCCCTAGAATCACAACAACAACAACAAAGCCTTACTCCCAACTTTTTTTGAACCGGCAATCATCCTCAACAGATTAGTCAGAGTCGGCTACATGTATTCTTTTCCTTCCTTCTATTCAATCAAAAGTCATAGTCTTTGTTGCTTCATTAATTAACACGTTCTTTTCAACTACTTGTACTAAAATAAGATTAACAACAACAACAACAACAAATTAAATACGTATATAAAAGAGACCCAAAGACTCACAGGAAGGAAAAGCAGCCTTATCGACGATCCCTTCGAGAGTGTCATAGACCAACTTGCTATCCACAAGGAACCTCAAGTATCCATCGACGGTGGGGTCCCACTTAGTGACGGTCCTTTCCTCAGGCTCCTTCACTTCCTTCTCGCCCTCCTTAGCCTGCTCTTTGGTGTGCAGCTTCATCGCCACAAACCTCATCTCCTCCACGAACCCCTTCGACTCGCCCGGGTACCTCTTCTTCGGCTTCTCCGCCGTGGTCGCCGAAACAGACACCGCACCGGCCTTCAGGGGCATTCTCGTAATTTCGCGACGGAAACGGAGAGAGCTAGTGCTTCTGCTGAGAACAGAGGGATTGGGATTGGGATTGGGATTGGGATTGGGATTGAGATTGAAAGCGAAAGTGTTAGGGGGCGTTTGGAGTTGGAGTTTGGTGAAATTGTGAGAGATTGGGGTTAGAGAGGCCATAGCGAGAGATTAAAAGAAGAAAAGAGAGTTGTATCGTGCACGAAATCTATAAGAGTGAGTGAAACACAAACACTAATAATGAAAGAGAGTGAGTGAGTATTTTAAAGACTTTTTGTTAAGACAAAAATAGAGTAATCGGGGTTTAGCTTGAAATGGCGGTTCACGTAATCTTCAAGACTAAGCGATAAAAATAATTCACACAAATTATAAAAAATAAAATAAAAAATTGGTGTGGGTTATGGGGTATTGGGGATGTGTCAGTAGTGTATGGGAGAGTGTGTGTTGTTTTTGGGGCAATCGTAGACAGGTTTTGGTTTTTCTTTTAATATTTTTGTGTTGTGGACTGTGGTCTGGATAGAATGAAAGAAAGAAAGAGTACGGGAATGAATGGGAGGAAGGAAAAGTGGTTTCGTTTCGTCGAACTCAAGGCAACGCAAGGCAATGCGTGCCGGTGGTGGAAGATGTTGTACGGCGTCGTTTGCTTTGGATAGGTGATGGGGTGGGGGGGCAAATGGGTAATACGACTTTCGTATACTTGTGGTGGACAAAGTACGGAGTGTTGTTTGTCTTTTGAGTTTCTTTGACTACTGCTACTACTGCTTCTGTCTGAAGTGAAATTCTTTTATAGTACCGTTTCCGTTTTAGATTATAAAACGGCTGTCGTTTCCATTTTTCTTTTTTTTCTTTTTCTAGAGAACAGACTAAAACCATTTTGTTGATTCAACAGACACTTCACCCTATATAATAATATAATAAAAGACGTGATAAAGCACGTAATATCATAATTAAATCATTATATATACTTACTATATAATAAAAATTTGACTTAAAAGTTGTGGTTGCACCAAATAACTACTATCACACATTAGTAAATTAATTTTATAGAAAAAAAAAAAAAAAAAACTCACATTTTGACTAAATGATACGATTTAATAATAATTTAAAATAAATTTAAATTCTATTCAAACTAAAAAGCCTAGTATAAAAAAATTTAAACCTAAATCGCACGCGACCCACACTTTTGTTTTCTGCAAATTGTATCTCATTAAATTAATATTTTATTAAGATATTAAGTTATAAAACTGTTGACGAAGTTTTAAGATTTAACACTAATTTAACTTCGCTAAAACTTTATGATCTAGGTTTTAGATTTAAATTCTACTCCAACTAAAATTTTATTATCAAATTTTTCAGAATTTATATTTGTGGGGCCCGTGGGCTTGACAGCCATAGCCCATCGCGTAGTAGGCCCAAGGCCAGCGCCGAGGAAGACTGACCAGTCAAGGCTAAGTTGGGGAAAGCCTCTTTTTTGACCCACGCCGAGGACCTCTCCGTCCTCGGCATACTAAGGATAATTTTTGGGAGGGGACAAGTCCAGAGCAAGCTGTCACATTCACACTTAATGCATTCACCTAATCCCTCTGGCCGCATTAATGGGGATATAACCCCTTAGCAGGGCAACGTTGATCAGAGTGAACCACTTGAGTACCGATAAGGCCTTTGATGGAATGGATGGCCAGAAGGGAGGCAAATGGATGATCAACAGATGGAAGAAGGAGATAGGAAGATGAAGACTATATAAGAAAAGCAAGTAAAGTAAAGAAAGGGGGGGGGGGAAAGAGAGAGAAGAAAAGAGGCTCCTCGGCCACGGGCCGAGGAGCATCCCCCTAGTTGTAAGTAAACTCTAAGTATTTTCTTTTATAAAAAAGAGTTGATGCTTGATGAACGACGGCCAGTGCCTAAACCTTTAACCCACTCTCTATAAATTTATTGTTTGGGCTTGTTGGGCCGAAAACCTACCCATATTCAGGGTCAAATCCAAACTGAGTCCTTACAATTGGCGCCGTCTGTGGGAAGGTTTAGGGTGCTGGCCGGCGCACTAGGTGATTGTTCTAAGTGGTCGTTTTACAGTAGGTTGGCGAAGTAAAAAAAAAAAAAAGAGATAGAAGATTCGACAGCGAAAAGAGAAATCTTGATATTATTATTTCATAAATAGAAACAGTACAAATTACAATCAGAGGCTCAGGCAGGCATGTTTCACAAACAAATTTACAAGCTAATCCTACCAGCTATTTCTACAATCAGAGGCCCAGGTGGACCCGCCCTAAAGAAGCTAGCCGGAGGGAAGTGTCAAGCCCTGCTTTTATTGGTATAAAGAGAATGGGAGAGCTTGACACAAAAAGCAGGGAAGGGGGAGGGCCATCATGTTTCCAGGCCACCAACAACTCCTTTCTTGGCGCGGCGGAGCTGGAACAAAGAGAGGAGCAGATGCAGGGGCTCCGGGATACCTTCCCCCATGATATTCCCTTGATTCTCTCCGATCCTCACGAGTGTTGGCCGTTGGAGACGGCAACACTCGAGCACCGCCCATGAGATGAATTCGCGCGCCTTCTTCGTCGGGGGTGCGCTCCGAGGAGAGACGTTAGGTACTCTAACAACATCCCTCTGGGCCACCTTGTAGGGCGCCATCGGGGTTACGCCTAGATTCTGCCGCACCGAAAGCCCAGTGGGGGCTGCGGCCATACCGGCTTTTGCCAATTCTAGTAACAATTCCGGTAGGGTTGTTAAAAGGGCTTGGAGAGCTGGAAGAATGTGTTTTTTTCTGTTTGTATTGAGAGGTCCATGGATTGTGGGGAAACCACCTCCCCACCTTATATAGGGGATGGGGGTTGGTGAGAATTAATTCATGTAGAGTTCGAAAAGAGAATTATCAGCTGGGTTAATAATGAAGCTACCAATTTCCAAGGAGGCCGTAGACCGTTGGACTCGTGTTAATTCACGAGGACATTAATGAAGGCGCGTTTCGCACACCGAAGCGTCAAGCGCGGAACACGAACAGACAAAGGGCACTTCATAAATGAAAAAGATGGGGCCTCGAGCTGGAGGCGAGATCAACGCCACGTGTAAAGATCATAATCCGACCCAAGGAGGAATCGTCTCCAGTAAAGCGGTCCGAGGACAAATTAGATACTTACAAAAAAATAGAAGTGGTAGACAGAACTAAGGTATTGCATGGTCCTCGGACCCAAGCCTATGGTAAAACTATTCACACCATTATACCTGGGTACTAGACAGAACCAAGGTATTGTATGGTCCTCGGACCCAAACCTATGGGGAAACTAGATACTTACAGAAAAATAGAAGTGGTAGACAGAGCCAAGGTATTGCATGGTCCTCGGACCCAAGCCTATGGTAAAACTATTCACACCATTATACCTGGGTACTAGACAGAACCAAGGTATTGCATGGTCCTCGGACACAAACCTATGGGGAAACTAGATACTTACAGAAAAATAGAAGTGGTAGACAGAACCAAGGTATTGCATGGTCCTCGGACCCAAGCCTATGGTAAAACTATTCACACCATTATACCTGGGTACTAGACAGAACCAAGGTATTGCATGGTCCTCGGACTCAAACCTATGGGGAAACTAGATACTTACAGAAAAATAGAAGTGGTAGACAGAACCAAGGTATTGCATGGTCCTCGGACCCAAGCCTATGGTAAAACTATTCACACCATTATACCTGGGTACTAGACAGAACCAAGGTATTGCATGGTCCTCGGACTCAAACCTATGGGGAAACTAGATACTTACAGAAAAATAGAAGTGGTAGACAGAACCAAGGTATTGCATGGTCCTCGGACCCAAGCCTATGGTAAAACTATTCACACCATTATACCTGGGTACTAGACAGAACCAAGGTATTGCATGGTCCTCGGACTCAAACCTATGGGGAAACTAGATACTTACAGAAAAATAGAAGTGGTAGACAGAACCAAGGTATTGCATGGTCCTCGGACCCAAGCCTATGGTAAAACTATTCACACCATTATACCTGGGTACTAGACAGAACCAAGGTATTGCATGGTCCTCGGACCCAAACCTATGGGGAAACTAGATACTTACAGAAAAATAGAAGTGGTAGACAGAACCAAGGTATTGCATGGTCCTCGGACCCAAGCCTATGGTAAAACTATTCACACCATTATACCTGGGTACTAGACAGAACCAAGGTATTGCATGGTCCTCGGACCCAAACCTATGGGGAAACTAGATACTTACAGAAAAATAGAAGTGGTAGACAGAACCAAGGTATTGCATGGTCCTCGGACCCAAGCCTATGGTAAAACTATACACACCATTATACCTGGGTACTAGACAGAACCAAGGTATTGCATGGTCCTCGGACCCAAACCTATGGAAAATTAGATACTTATAGAAAAATCTAAGTACTAGACATAACCAGGGTATTGCATGGTCCTCGGACTCGAACCCATGGAGAAAGTAACTATCTGGAGAAAAACCAAAGCGTTACCTAGAGTCAAGCTATAATACGGTTTTTAGATTTATATTTGAAGGATAACAGATGGTTTCATGAGGCTAACTCCAGAATAGGATACGAATATAGAGCAGAATATTATAGTAAAGCAAATAAAAGAAAATATCATTAGTTGGAAGCAAAGTATTAAGTATTCAGTTCAAACGGAAAGTATACAACTTCCTTACAACGCCACTGAGGCAAGAAACAAAATGAGATAAACGAGAAGATAAAAGAGAAAATAAACAAAATTATCCTATGTCGTATACTAGTCTCCCCAACTCAGTAGGCAAATTAATTCGATAAGCAAATTAAAAGGCTTTAGCCAAGGCCTAAGGGCTCTGAATCGAAGGGTCCGCAGGAGGCCTCGCCACATCTTGTGGTATTTCCTGACCCTCGGCTCTAACTCCCCCCAACGTCCTCTGGGGCTCAATCTCCTCGGATGGTTGGTCAGTTAAAGATATATCATCGGCGGTCTTATCGTGACTCTCAACCGCTGGTAATGAGGACCCCTCCTCGGGAGCAGCAGGGGTAGTCTCGCGAATTGCAATAGGGTAATATACCCTATCCTCCCTCCTAAGGTCAGATGAGGCATCAACTCCTGCTTGGTTGAGGGCTTCATGCCAAGTCTGAGAACAATAATGCCTGCACACCGCAGGAACTTGAGCCCGAAGGATGGCTTCAGTCTTAGCCACCCCATCTGCGAAAGCCTCCTCCTCTGCCTGTTCTACAGAGCGCTCAGCGTCTATTTTTGCAAATTCCACCTCGTCTTTGGCTCTCACAGCCTCGTCCCTGGCATACTCGGCAACACCTTTCTCATGGATTGCCACGGTCAACTTTTCCTTCATATAGGCAATGTCCTCTTTGGCAGTCTGTAGTTGACCCTCAACGTCTTGCAAGCGATTAGTTTGATCCTCAGCTTGCCTCCTGGCCACGGCTAGGTCGGAGGCAGCAGCGTCCCTGGCCTTCGTCATCTCCTCCAGATCCTCGGTCGCCTTTTTTAGGTCGGCCTCAGATCTCTTGAGGGTATTAGCAGCTTCCAAAAACTTGTCACGCTCTTGCGCTAAGGCATTGCCCTGGCCATCGATCTCCTCATCTAACCTGAAAAGAGCCTGGATAGCCTGCCAATGAAAACAAGTAACTCCGTAAAAAGAAAGGAAGGTACTAAGCGACAAAATTTGAATAAAGTAAATGGGTGCCAAAGGACCCACCATGCCTAGGTATTTCTTAAGGTCAAGGACAACCTCTAACCCACTCATATTTCTTAGCTCGGCCATGTCAGTGGGAAGAAGAAGAGATTTCTCCAGGGCATTGGCTACAAGAGCCCCCTCGGCTCCTTGAGATTCCCGCATCAATGCGTTATCCATCAGGGGTTGATCATGGAGCATGACAGCGGGCAGCCAGGCCTGAACCCCGGACTGCTGGATGGTCTCTTTACCTTTCCGTCGACCACCGAGCTTCAGTTGCTTTGGAGGCCTGCAGAGTCTACCCTCCTCGGGCGAGGAATGGGATTTGCTCCCATCTATAGGCTCCTTACCCTTGGAAGGTCTTTTCCTCTTCGGGTCATGAGACTCGGTTTGAAGGTCTGATACTGTGGGGACGGAGGATGACCTGGTGTGCACAGTCAAAATCTGGGGCGGAGGTGCTGGGGGCTGGAGCTGCGACTCTTCTGGTACACCCTTCTTGGAACCGCCTTCGAGCAAGTCAAGAAGATTGGTTTGGGGCTGTCTTTTTAAACCCATCTCGGCCTGAGTACCAACTCTTAGGGACCGGAGATCGGCTTCGGACAAATGAGGGTCCGCTAGGTCACCGGAGGGATCCTCGGACTGATCAGCTAGGTCGAACACACTATATTCGTCCTCGGAAGAACTCAGTTCAACCACTTCCCTTGCCTTCTTAGATAGTCCTTCCTCGGCCACCGTTACTTGTTGGGATGAGGAGGGACCTGCTAGTGGAATGCCTTCAGGTATATAAGACCCTTCGAAAAATGCAAAACCGTCCTCCACCATGGTGATCTCCGTAAGCCGAGGGTCACGAGCTCTAATTACGTGCTTCGGGATTGGGAATGATTTCTGAGCTGGGTCACATCCGAGAATTTGATGAGCGGCTCTGACCTGGTTATCAGGTTCATTCAGGAAAAGGTCCGACCTGAGAACGGTTTCCAAATCCGCTTTGTTAACCAGGTGGAAATGACGTGCAAAGGCGTGCGGATCTGCGAAAAGAAAAACGAAACTCCTATGGTTAATAAACCAAAGCGGATATATGGTTATAAAGATAAAAATATTGAAACCTAGATTGTCTCCTACTTCGGATATCCTACCTGGCTCCCCCTCTACTGTTGGGCAATGAAAGCCGTTATGCCACTCCCCCGACACTATGAGGAAATATTGAGTCAACCCCTTATTGGAATCAGGAAGACACCGAATGAGACGAATCCTATCGTCCCTTGTCTTCATATAGTACGTCTTACCCCTCAGGTGATGAAGGTTATAGCACCAATTCACATCGTGGTGAGTCAGTCTCAGCCCCATTTTCTCATTCAAGATATCTACATACCCTAATATCCTAAATACATTCACGGCACACTGGGTAGGAGCCAGGCGAAAATGCCTAAGGTAATTGAGGGTCACCGGCCTCATAGGGATTCTCATCCCTCCCTCTACGAAAGCGACTATCGGGATTACGACTTCACCCTCTCTCCTCTTAAGGTACCACTCCCCTTTTTCACAGTACTTCAAACTCACATTATTGGGTATCCCATAGTCGACAATGAATTTGTTCATCATCTTGTCGGACTCAACCAACTTCTTAAACTTACCCATTCCCCAAGGACGACTAAAAGTTCCAGAAGAAGAAAAGGACGAGTAAAATCAAGGAAATTTGGGGTCACTAGAAGAAGAAGACTTACAGAAATATGGCGATTCTCTTCAGGAAGAGTGCAAGTTGAACTAGACTCAAGTCATACGCATCAATGGTTGTAAGCGCGAAAATGAGGAAACCAGGCGGTTTAAACAGGTACTTATACTCCCCCTTAGGTTCCTCAAATGTAACTGCCTGCCCATAAAAGCAGGAGATCCCTACCGAACGATTACCATCACACCGTTGAAAGTGGGAAACGTGGTGCCGCCAAATTTAATGTGGGCACACATTAAGTCTTGAAACGCAAAAAACGCACATCGAGCAGTCGAAAAGTCACCAGCATTAGCACAAACTGAAGTGGGGCGATTCGCCTATGAGGGCCCGTGAATATCAAATCCCTCCTCTCCGTCCGGGGAAACGTGCAGCAGGGTTTTGAGGGGCTATTGTGGGGCCCGTGGGCTTGACAGCCACAGCCCATCGCGTAGTAGGCCCAAGGCTAGCGCCGAGGAAGACTGACCAGCCAAGGCTAAGTTGGGGAAAGCCTCTTTTTTGACCCACGCCGAGGACCTCTCTGTCCTCGGCATACTAAGGATAATTTTTGAGAGGGGACAAGTCCAGAGCAAGCTGTCACATTCACACTTAATACATTCACCTAACCCCTCTGGCCGCATTAATGGGGATATAACCCCTTAGCAGGGCAACGTTGATCAGAGTGAACCACTTGAGTACCGATAAGGCCTCTGATGGGACGGATGGCCAGAAGGGAGGCAAATGGATGATCAACAGATGGAAGAAGGAGATAGGAAGATGAAGACTATATAAGAAAAGCAAGTAAAGTAAAGAAAGGGAGGGGGGGAAGAGAGAGAAGAAAAGAGGCTCCTCGGCCACGGGCCGAGGAGCATCCCCCCAGTTGTAAGTAAACTCTAAGTATTTTCTTTTATAAAAAAGAGTTGATGCTTGATGAACGACGGCCAGTGCCTAAACCTTTAACCCATTCTCTATAAATTTATTGTTTGGGCTTGTTGGGCTGAAAACCCACCCATATTCAGGGTCAAATCCAAACTGAGTCCTTACAATATTTATTCAACCATGGTTTTTCGATACAATCTCTTTTAACTGATAAGTCATCCCTATAATTAAATCCCACACGATACACCCCATGTTGTTGTATTTTTTTTTCTTTCAAAATGCAACTTACTCTTATATTTTAATCTAATAAATTCATGGCCAAAATGCAAAACTCACCCTCTAAGTTTTACCTTTTGTCATTTTAGTCCTTTACGTTTGACTTTTGTCATTTTAGTTCTCTAAGTTTCAATTAAACTCAATTCAGTCCTCCTTTACCGTCCATCAAATTGCACTGTCAACTTACACGAAACAATATTGTTTTACAGTTTAATCAATATATATATATATATATTTTTTTTAAAATTTATTAATTTTAAAAAAAAAGTTAATTAAAAAAACATATCAAACAAAAAACACAAAACACAAACTAAACCCAAAGTTTGAAACCCGTAAAGAACAAGAGGGGGAAAGAGAGATTGAGAGGGAGAAAGGAGATCTGTGTCATAAAACTAAAAAGCCAACCACATCATACATACCGATATTCCTCGTGAAAGCCAGAACCTCATCAATGATCCCCAAGCCACCAAAACCAAGCTCCTCCAAATATGAATCCGATTCCATTTCCGATCTGAAAGAGGTAGTGTTCATCATCTTCAAAATCTTGATTGAAACAGAATTAGCTGGCGCTATTTCAACTTTGTTTTTCACGGGTTTTAGACTTTTGGGTTTAGTTTATGTTTTTTTTTTTTTTTTTAAACATTTTTTCTAAAATTCAGAAATTAAAAAAATAAGTATTAATTAAACTTAATGGATAGTAAACGAAGGACTACATTGAGTATAATTGAAACTTAAAGAACTGAAATAACAAAATGTGAAATTTAGAGAGTGCGTTTTGCATTGTAGCCTAACTTCATCTTACTTATTGTTCTCTACTTCTGAATTTACGTGTAGGATATTATGCTAAAGGAAGTTTACTATAAAGAAGAAAAATAATGGACACCCCCATTTAAGTTTTTGGTTCTCTTATGTAAGTTTTTTATTTTTTATTTTTTTGTATATTCTTAATTTTTGATCTTTTTTTGTTTGTTAATGTTTCGATTTTTAGTTTTGGTTATTGTATTTAATTTGTGAGTGTATTGATTTTTTCAATTCGACTATCACTAGGAAAAAATCGCTATTGAAGAACAATTTTGTTTATTATTTTTTGTGCTGGCTAGGACATAAATTAAGCATAACCCAAATATGAATCAAACTCATTCCATATCCCATATTAAGAAATTAATACTATGGGCCCAAAGAATTTGGCAACCCCAACCCATTTTATATTGAGCCCAAGGCCCACGCCGAGGAAGAAGGAATGTTCGAGGACGAACGAAAAAGGCCCCAAATTGTCGAGGACAATCCTGTCCTTGGTCAACCAAGATCATGGAAGAGAAAAGCGGCACGCCATCAAAGGCAGCCTCCTAGAGCATTCCTAAAAGAAGGACGAGTGTAATGGGCCAGCCATAGGAGCATGGTGGAGGTGCAATTCAAGGAGAAACTGTCACCTCCGCATTAAATGTCCATAACTAACGTTCTAACCGCATTAATGAGGAAATGACACATGAGCAGTGTTACCTTGGTTGCTACAACTCACAGAAAGTTTGGGAAGATGACTGATGGGACAAACACTCGAGTAGTGACCTGCATTGTCAACAAATGGAGGGCCAAGATCAACTGAAAGGGGATATATAATGTAAGAGATCCTCTAAGAAGAGGGGCGGAAAAGAAAACACAAGCTCAGTAGCCACTTGTGTGTTCTTTGAAGCCCTTGTAACTAAGCAACGAAGAAGGAAGAAGAACTGTAAGTTCCTTAGATGAGGGCCGAGGACAAAATTTCAGCCCATGTTCTTGTTATTCAAATCAACTTGTAATCATGCCTAGTTGTTGTATCCTTCACTAAAGTCTAGTTCTTAAGCCCATTCTCTATACATTTATTGTATTGGACTAGTTGGGCTTGGGTTCGCTCATCCAATAGTAGAAGTGCCCAAACCGAGACCCCACAATTGGCACTGTCTGTGGGAAGAGCTTGTGTGATAGTAAGTGCAACAGGTAGTTAAGATAAGATCAGACCTTCATCGGCCAGGGTCCCTGGGGAAAGCCATTATGGTGGCCAGTTTACTACGCGAGTAAGATGTTACATGAGGCACACACAGTTGTCATCCTAGCTTAGCTTTTGCTCAGGTCTATACTTCGAAACGCGGATTATACAGGGAGAATTGCTAAATGGGGGACAGTTCTAGGGACTTCTGACACCAGGTACATGCCCCGTACCTTTATCTAGGGTTCGGTCCTCGTGAATATGGCGGCTGAGTTCGCCAAACCCCCATTAGAGGAAGGGGCAGTAACACAGAGCGATTCAAGGAGGCTCCGCAGCAGGGCTAGTTCTGGAAAGTATATGTTGATATCTTCTAACCTACTGAAGTGGTTAAACGAAACCTTAGCTATGACGGGTCCTCGGATCTCCTGCTTTAAGGGAATTAACACACACTGGCAATTGTCTAAGTATTAGACAGAACCAAGGTCTTGCATAGTTCTCAGACTCAAACTTATGGGAAAACTAACAACCTTTGACAATTATCTAAGTGTTAGATAGAACTAAGGTCTTGCATGGCTTCTCGGACCACAAATCTATGGGGAAACTAATAACTTTAGACAATTATCTAAGTGTTAGACAGAACTAAGGTCTTGCATGGTCCTCGGACTTAAACCTATGGGGAAACTAACAACCTTTGACAGTTATCTAAGTGTTAGACAGAACCAAGGTCTTGCATGGCTCCTCGGACCACAAACCTATGGGGAATCTAATAACTTTTGACAATAATCTAAGTACTAGACAGAACCAAGGTCTTGCATGGTCCTCAAACTCAAACCTGTGGGGAAACTAGTTACTTCAAGAAAAATCTAAGTGCTAGACAGAACTAAGGTCTTGTATGGTTCTCGGACTCAAACCTGTGGGGAAACTAGTTACTTCAAGAAAAATCTAAGTGCTAGACAGAACCAAGGTCTTGCATGGTCCTCGGACTCGAACCTATGGGGAAACTAGTTACTTCAAGAAAAATCTAAGTGCTAGATAGAACCAAGGTCTTGCATGGTCTTCGGACCCAAACCTATGGGGAAACTAGTTACTTCAAGAAAAATCTAAGTACTAGGCAGAACCAAGGTCTTGCATGGTTCTCGGACTCAAACATATAGGGAAACTAACTATTTTCAACAAAAGCTTTAGTTTTAAATAGATTCCAAGTGTTGTGTGACTCCTTTGATCGTACCTTTGAGTAAATTAATGAGCTTGAAAATTCACCTGAGTTACAAATGCAGCCAGAATAGAGCTTGACTCCTCGGATCACCTGCGTCGCCCATCCATGAGCTTCACTTAAAGCATTTCAAGGTACGTCTAGGTCATTTCACCTAAGGTATCACTTAAAACATCAGTTACTTTTCCTCTAAAATTAACATTGTAATATCCCTTTAAGGTCACTAAGTCCTCGAGAAATGTGTGTTAACACATACTACCATAACCTGTAAGTCTAAAGAATATAAGGTCCGCGTTATAAACGTAAGTCCTTTTGTAGCCTACCTAACGGAAAACAAACTTCGTTGTTGAGGATGTTCAGTTATTAGTTCAAGTTTGAATTAAAATTTACATGGTGAGTCCGATTAATAAAGAATGAAGTACACTACTAAGGATAACCAAGTGTCAACAAAAGCGTGAAAACATAATGAATAATAGGACGTCACCACTAAGAGAAATGGACACATGCCATTACAAAAAGAACTAGCTTCATTACAAAAGTTCAAAGTACACTAGAAGAGAAAGAAACATGAAGCAAAAACGCAACAGAGGCAGCCTATTTCTTTAACTTTATGGTCAATTTATCCTTGGAGAGTTGTTGAGAGGCTATGTTGGGAGCTGGAGGATCCTGGCTTGGGGGAATGACCTCAGATGGCACAGAAGAAAAGGGCGCAGTAGAGGAGGCCAAGTCCGATGCCTTCTCAGTAGGAGGAGCTTGAGGGTTGGCTGGAGGCTTCACCAACTCGCACAACGCTTTTTGGTTATTGTAACTCACAAAAAGTTTGGGAAGACGGCTGATGGGACAAACACTCGAGTAGTGACCTGCATTATTAACAAATGGAGGGCCAAGATCAACTGAAAGGGGATATATAATGTAAGAGATCCTCCAAGAATAGGGGCGGAAAAGAAAACAAAAACTCAGTAGCCACTTGTGTGTTCTTTGAAGCCCTTGTAACTAAGCAACGAAGAAGGAAGAAGAACTTTAAGTTCCTTAGATGAGGGCCGAGGAAAAAATTTCAGCCCATGTTCTTGTTATTCAAATCAACTTGTAATCATGCCTAGTTGTTGTATCCCTCACTAAAACCTAGTTCTTAAGCCCACTCTCTATAAATTTATTGTATTGGACTAGGGTTTGCTCATCCAATAGTAGAAGTGCCCAAACCGAGACCCCACAAATACGAAACATAAAGAGAATTTTAAAATGTAAAAATAGATAAACACTTATAAAGTCTAAACTCTAAAAAATCAGAACTTAAAGTAATTTTTTAATTAAAATTATTTACTTATTTTATAATTTATTATTAATATTTATTTAATAATTTAGTTTTAATTATTTTAAAATTTTTAAGCTTACATATGAATCTTTATCAAGTCATGCTTTGCATGGGAATAATACTAGTATTTAATATGTTATGACTCAAGAAAACTAGTCTAATCAATTAAGATTTCTTATAGTTGTTAATAATGCTCAGATCAGATGTGAGCCTTGACACATACTCAACCAATATTTACTAGGGGTGTCAAATGAATGGGTTTGAGTATAAGAAATTCATTTACCCATTTACCTAAATTTAGAATATCGCATAATAGGTTTTTTTTTTTTTAATGAAACTCACATAATAATACTCCCCCCTGTCTTAGTTTGTTTGTCCTCTATTTCATTTTGAGATGTCCCAAAATATTGTCCTGTTTCTAAAAATAAAATTAATTAATTTACTAATATTCCTATTATACCCCTACTTTATTTTCAAAACTATTTGAAAAGAAAACTAACAAATATTTAAAAAATCAATCTAATTAGGACAACTTTTTAGTTGCTTCATTAAGAATAATTCTTTAAAAAAAAAAACTTATAAATTTATTTAAGGGTAGTTTTGTAAACTTATTCATTTTTATAAGGCAGACAAGACAATAGATGATATTTCCTTAAAAAATTTGACTTTTCAAATAGGACAAACAAATTGGAACTGAGGGAGTAATTCTTAAACATGCGTGCAATATGCATGCCTGTCAATAAATTAATAAAGAATATAAAAAATAAAAATAAAAAACCAATAATAGCTCTTAATTGAATATTTATTATTCTTGAGCAATATATCGTTTTTATCTATCACAAAAACCGGAATTTTTGGAAACTCTCCAAGGAGGGAGAGGGAGAGAGAGAGACACTCTCCCCCCCTAACGCGCACTTGAGATTTTTCTAATCATTCTACTATTGGTTCTTCTGTTGTCGATGGAGCTGTGAAACCATCTATTGAATCCTTCTAATAGGAAACATGGGTACGTACAAGGCCAACTCAATGCATTATTTACAAGCCTAGGACAAAAAATTTTAATCATTTTTTAATACTAAATATTAATTAAATACTATGAATGAATTTCTTTTTTATATATTTTTTTTGTATTAAAACTTTTTTTTAGATGTAAAATTGCTAGTTAATTTTTTATATTTTTGTTTTATTTATATATATTTCACAAATTATTAGGAAAATTTTGTCAATAACTATTCAACACACTCATAATAATTTTTTTGGTGAAATAATTTATAATTTCAATTGGGTTGGATTTTTATTGGCTCAAAATTGTAAGGGCCTGCTTGGAGGTGGGGGAAAATTGCAAAACCCACCTATGGTTTTTTTTTTTTTTTTTTTCTCTTGATTATTTTATACAAGTATCATTTTACAATATTAATAGATTTTTAAACAATTTTGGAGGACTTTTGTTTACGCAAGTTAACATCCTTAAAAAAATCTGTACAAGAGGCGCCTTGGCTAGGGGTATCGATCAGGGGGTGTCGTGTGTCTTTGAATATCAGAGAAATATCTTTTGTGCAAGATCTGGTTTTGGTGATTGTGATAGAATTCAGAATTTTTTATTTTATGCCTATGTGGTTAGACCTAGGAGAGCATAAATCGATTTGGCTATATTATACTATCGTTGATTTGTTTTTAGTTTATTCTACTTGTTTTCAGATTATACTATTGTTTTTATTAGGTGTTTTTTATTTATTTACTTTTATAGTTTTCTCTAGGAGATTGTGTTCACTCCTACCGTATATTCCTCCTCATTTTTTTTTAATATAGAAGATAAAATTTTACTTTAGTCTAATCTAAGTGTATTTGTATGTGAAGTTCCTTCCTAGAGATTTAAATTCTGACCCTTACACTCTGCAAGCACTTATACTTGTGAAATAACTATTGTACCAAAAATGTACAATAGTAATCCTACCATATACTTGTAACATAGTTTTATTTCTTAGCTTTAAAATTTTCCAATTTATTCCCCCTCCCCTCCCCTCCCCTCTTATAAAGAAGGGTTTGGTCCTTCACTGCTCTTGTGGCTTTTCTGATTGTGCTTGGAGCCATGGATTTATGTAAGTCAGAAATATGGTTATTTTGTTTTCAATTGGTGAGGCTGATTTGACAAAACAAAAGCTTCATTATAATGGTTTTTGAGTGATATGCAAGTCATCAATCTTGAGAAACTAATTGTGAGTTTCCAATTAACTTAACTGGTAAAATCTCTGATGGTTGTATAAGAAATCTCGAGTTCAATCCTGGCCTATTCCAAAAACTTATTGAAGTCTTACTTTGATGATAAAGAGCTATCATCAGGAGTGGACGCTATAGGTTGAAACTCTCAAAAAAAAAAAAATCATGAGAAACTAATTCAAATATTCATTTATTATATTGTTAAGATGACACTAATCACATTAATTGTCAAACCAGTTTATAAACATTTTGTAAAATTGGATTCACGCATGCATTCATATACAACAAGATGACATTTATACTAGCTTTTATTAAGTACAATCCGTAGCATGCATAAAAGAGAAAATACTACAATATTTGTGATATACCATGTGTTAATGATGACACCATTATGTATTAACGTAATTATAAGTACAAGAAACATTAACCATTAATCTGGTAAGGCAAAAAAGCATTATCACATCCCCTTGTTTATCTCTTTACACCAAGTCAATGAAATGAATGGCCTATCCCACCAACACATAATCCTGCAAACACACATAGACACCAAAAGAAGAAGAAGAAGATATCCTACCTGCTTCTAAAAGCACCTTAGACGATCTTCCTCAATCTTTAGAATTGTTGAGAATTTTTTTTTTTTTTTTGGAATTTATATTGTAGTGCAAGCTTTGGTTGTACAACAGTCACGTCAAAGTTTGTTTTCCAGCTAAAAGAAAAAATTCCATAGGCAGCAGCTAGCTGCTGTTAAAAGGATTGTTGTTCTCTCATCTCTTCTCCCTTTTCCTTTTGTTTTTGTCTAATGCTCTCTTCTTATTTTCCATCTCTTTGTTCCTCCGATTGCCAAGGATTAATTACGCCCTCCTTATTTCAATGGACCATGCATAAGCCTTAATTTTAGCATGAAAACATGGAAATTTGATGGGAGGTGATGATCCATATGGCACATTGATATTTGATACAGTTAAAAGTGTTTGACTTAATGATTAAAAATCATAGGCCTCTTTTTTCTTTTCTTTTCTTTTTTTTAATGAAGGGTAAAATTTAGATACGGTTAATTCTTTAAGTTTTATACATTAGAATCGCCAATTAACTTCAATAATTTAAACCACATTATTAAGTTTTTTCATTAGTTAATACAATAATGTAGTTGAATTTAATTGAAAAAAATTTAAGATATAGCATTTAAGAAATTGTAAATAAAGTTTGTCTTAAAATGAATTTATATGTTTTTCTTAGTCAAAAACCCTTTGACCCTTTCAACCTTGTTATGAACACAAAACCTTTTGACCCTTTGACCCTTCCAACCTCGTTATGTGTTCTATTCTATACTCAACTAATCAAAACTTGTTGTTGAAGATTTGTATTCATTAATACTATAATGTACATGTACAACTTTCCATGAAAAACAACTTTCATGAGACAAACTTGAAGAATCATGCAAAGGGATATTTAGTAAAAAATTAAAGAGGAAGAAAAGAAACAATTTATTTGAAAAGAATTGAGGTAGAATGTGCAAACATATGGAGTTTGTTTTATTTATTTATGAACACATATGAGGCTTTACACAAGCACCCCTATGCCCCTCAAGTGAAATATGAAAAAGGAAAACAAAAAGTCTCATGGATCTTGCAAATCAAGTGATAGTTTAGGATAAATATTTTAAATTTACCCAAACTTTATAACAATAAAAAATGTAAAAATCAAGTTATTTATAAATAGTTGGGCTCAATTTGGGAAAAATAACATGTTTATTTTTGTTCATTTAGCAAAACAGCCAACTCAAGCTTAAATTTATGCTTGATATTTAAACAAACTAAGCTCAAATATAAAAATGTACTTATAAACAAGTTTGAGAGTATGAGGTTTGGTTAAAATATATATAATAATATAATTTTTTTATGTAGATTGTATAAATCTTAAAATATATTTATATATACTTGAGATTAGATTATATAAATTTGTAAACAAGTTTAAAAGATATCAAATGATTATTTGCAATTAATTAACAATATTAAATAGTCCATTTATATATAATGTTTAACAACACAAGGTTCATGAATTTAATTTTTATAATCATAAAAAGAAATCATTCTATCTAATCAATTATAATAATATAATTTCAACTATAGTTTAATATTTTAATTATTTATTAATAATTAGCATATATATTTTAGGGATAAAAATGTTACTCTTACTGTTTACAATATGTGGGAAATGTTAATCAAATAATTTGTAAATAGGCTTGAGCTTATTTTACAATAAAATGAACCAAACTTTTTTTTTGAAGAGAAAATGAACCAAACTTGAACAAGTAAATTCATTTGGTAATGAGCATGAGCTCAACTTATATTTAAAAATAAATATTAAATGAATAATCTTGTTTAATACTTGACTTGACTTGCTTACTACCTTACTTTTAAAGAGAGGGAGGGGGAGAGGAATAGGAAAATGGCTTTTTACCATTTTAATTGTAACCTGCCATGTCAATAGTTATGAAAAAAAGAAAAAGAAAAAGTAAGTATGCCTAGCTAGCTGTGTTTTAAAGCAATGGGAGCACTTGATAAAGATATCGGATAAAGTCAGACACAATTAAGAAAAGATCATCTTCCATAGAAGCCGAGCAATCTTGGCAACCACTAAGAAAGAACAAGCCATGATGTCCCTGAGATCACGACTCGGCCAGCCACAAACTTATATCCCTTTCCAGGTGAAGCTCTCTTCCAAGGTTGATTAAGCATTTGGCAATTATGAGTAGGTGAAGTATGCTTGCTTGAGCCATTAATTTGTAATAGTTTATCTAAAGGTTGCACCTCCAAGGACCATCCACTATTATGAACTGGATTTTCTACAGCTGAGGCATGGCTTGCAGGGGTGGACTCCAATAAGGATTGGAGACTTGAATAAATGGCACTTAGTCAAGTGTTCCTGTAAACGCATGTTACAATTATGAATTAAAAAGATAAATAAAAATCAAAGCCATAAAGGAGAATACTAATACTAGCATTATCACTTTCACACGGTCCATCACACAACATGTCTGCTCAATTGTTGTGAAAGAATTTGTGAAAGTTGTGTCCTTGGACTAGAAAATACTACTTGCACTTACCAGATTCTGTAACAGAATAGCCTTCATATTCTTTGTGTAGTTCCCAGGGAGCAGTAGCTGGGTAATAAGACAATACTTCATCTTCATTAATTTTTGTTACTTCAAAATTGTTGTTCAGCTGGTAAAAAGTTGCAGTAATCAGATAATCAACAGAATATAAGTAAAATTATAACCAAAGCCTATATTGTAACATGGTTAGTGGGTTTAACACGGGTGAAGCCAGATTTTATTTCCAAGGGGTTCCAATTCATAAAATTATAAAGATAAACAAACAAACATAAACCTAGTTAGTTACCTTTGAAGACATATCAAGAGGCTCATGTGACCAATGTGGTTCCTGTAGGATCATTGGTTCCCCGTCAATTGATTGAGGCATAGGAATTTCGAGTATTGAATCATATAATCTTTTTGAATAGTGCACACCAAATCCCCTATTAGGGTTAATTTCAGACTCTTTCGCTGCTCTCAAGAACTCATTCTGATCAAGCAACATTTGATCTGTAACACAATCTGCTGCCTGACTATCCCAGATATAGTGACCATTAATCTTCTTAAGTTCTGCCAGGAAGCCGAGGTCCTCCAAATTTTTGAATATATCACAACCATCCCAACTAGGTGGAGCTTCATATTCACTTTGATTGAAATTGAACAAGTCCTGATACTGGTGGCAAACATGGAAAATATTTGCTCAAGTAAAACATTCTATATCATTGATGTTACCGAGTCACAACAGGTAATAAGAACAAAAATGAAAGTCAGTCATCAAGCAATGCAATATCTAGTGCCCATTGTTCTTGTTATCGCAAATTGAACACCTTGATTTGCATATTTCAGTCCATTGTTTGAGGGGTGTACTAGACTACGAAGCATATTATTAGGAAATTATGTGTGTGCACTTATTTCACCCTGTTGAATATGTTATTATTATTAGCAACATGATGTGTTATACCATGTTGTGTATGCTAGAGTGAATGCGGAAGAGGAAGTATAGAATATGAACACTGAGAACACGAGGGTTATGTGGTTAGCTTTGACGGCCTACATCCACGGAGGAATCCCTTAAGGGCTACATCTTTATTGTATAAGAGTGTAATACAATAACCTGTGTTATAATGAACCCTAACATGAGTATATATAGGCGACTAAACCCTAGACTACTAGTACAAGCAGGAATGGGCTTGGGCCTATTACATTGGGCTAATATGACTAATATATATCTCTAACACCCTCCTTCAAACTCAAGGTGGAAGCTTGATGAAGGCTTGAAGTTGGATAAGCATGAGAAGATGACTTGGAGATGCTTTGAAGAATGCCTTTGAAGAAACCACAATGAAGAATGAGCCAATTGACCAATTTCGGAGCTTCAAATGAAGAAACGGAGTCCAAAATTGGAATCTACGCGAAAAACTGAGCAAGATAGGCCATTTCGAAAATTTTGACTTTTGGTCAAAGGTCAACACAAAAAGTCAAAGTCAACGGTCAGTGCTCAGGGGTCAGATCCGGGTAGTCCGAGTCGGGTCGGTCCGGGTCAACAGTCAACTAGGTGACGTGGTGCTGACGAGGCGACACTGCTGACATGGCGAGCTGCGTGGCTGATGATGTGGTGATGACGAGGCCTTTTGCTGACGTCATTAATGACGTCATCATATATTTCGGCGAGTGGCTGGCGCGTGGGAGGTCCACCGGCGCGTGGAGGAGAAGCCAGATACCAAATCGGCGCGTGGAGGTGCGTGCTTAATCATTTGAAAGCCAGATTTCTTCTGTAGGCAGATCGGTGGTCGACATGGCCAATAGGGCGACGCGTGTGACTAATTAATGAGCTACAAAAGAGGAAATCGAGGCGGCGCGTGGGGAGGTTCCGGAGCTGTTGGCGGCGAGTGGCGGCGCGTGAGGCCGCCGTTGGAGGCCGTGTTCCTGGGTTTTGGTCGCGGGAGGTCGTGGATCACGTCTGTGGTGTTGGTTTCATCAGGCGAGGCTTGGATTTGCACAGATTTGAGAAGTTGAGTCGCGGCTTTGCTTGAGTTTGTGGATTTTGGACGCAGCACTGAGCCATGGTGGCTGCAAGATGCCATAGAGTCTAGATTCAGCAGAGAAGCATGTGTGACTTCTAATGGTGATGTGCACATTAAAATCTTCTTTGCTTGCTAGAGATTTTGTTTGATGCCAAGAACGGAGTTTGGCTCTGATACCATGTTGAATATTAGCTCTGATACCATGTTAAATGGAGAATATTATCAAACGCAATGTGTTATACCATGTTGTGTATGCTAGAGTGAATACGGAAGAGGAAGTATAGAATAGGAACACCGAGAACACGAGGGTTACGTGGTTCAGCTTTGACGGCCTATATCCACGGAGGAATCCCTTAAGGGCTACATCTTTATTGTATAAGAGTGTAATACAATAACCTGTGTTATAATGAACCCTAACATGAGTATATATAGGTGACTAAACCCTATACTACTAGTACAAGCAGGAATGGGCTTGGGCCTATTACATTGGGCTAATATGACTAATATATATCTCTAACACACCCCACCCAAAAAAAAAAAAAAAAAAAAAAAAAAATTCATTAGTGATCAAGTAGTAGAGTCTTAGAAGCTGGAGTAGCCGCATATAATGAGCAGCAGAGCTGCTCTGTAACTCCAAGTTTTAGCTCTGTCCCTCCCTCTATGTAAAGAACACGTAAACCTTTAAGAGACACCATTTCTATACCGTAAACCACATGATGATTACTTCCAATTCCATGTGTGTGAATTGAATTTTCAATTTTGAGTGGGTACTTTTCTAAACCACTCTGCAAAAGAACTCAAACGTAGGCATGCAAAATTTTTAAATCATGGGGACAAACGATTTGGAGCACCAAAAGCAAGCATAGTTGATGGTAAAGACGATTTCATGTGAAGCATCAAGCATGTGAAAATTAAGATGTTGATAAAGTCATAAAACGGTGAGAACGACAATACGCCGAAGAAATTGGAGAAAGTACCACACGGTCCACAGTCCACACCGCCCAGTACACGTTTCAACGGACGGCATAAACGACATGTATTTACTATTTATATCTGACGGCAGAAATGACATGGATTATTGTCTATTCTTTTAAAAAAAAAATTATACCGTTATTTGGTTAGGATGCTGATAGAATGACACTGAAAAACATGCATGCATGTTAGGAACTCGGGATGGCACAAAATTGATTTGGATTCGTGTTAAATTTGGAATACAAGTGAGGTTGAAATCCATCATAGCTATTAAAAAATAAAAAATATATTTAAGGAATTTATTTATAATTTTTTAAACCTTATTATGTTGTTTATAATTTTAATTCTTTTCTTTGCTTATTTCCCTCACATATAGGGCGATTCATTGAGCTTTTTGTTTTTTTTTGAGAAAAGATTCATTGAGCTTATTTGTTATTAACTTGTTTACTTAAATGTGAAATAAAATATTACTTTAAACAACTAGTAGCAAATAAGCTAATTAAAGTCCCACTATAAATGACCATTTTTGAACTCGTGATAATTAACGGGAGGCCTAGACCCATGACATTAATGCATTGCTTCTAGCTCACCCAAGATGTTCAAGCTATTGCCACCGTAGCCTATCGATGCAAGACTTTGAGGTTCCCAAAATGACATCATTCATGTCATCAATTTAGTGACATGTTGAAGCCAGTGGCAGAGCCAGGAATTTAGGCCGGGGGGCAAGATTGAAAGTAAAAAACTAATCTAAAAATATTAATCAATATTAATAACAAAATAAATACAATTTATGGTTAAGGATAATCTAATTAAGAGATCATTATAAATACAAATAGTTTAAACATATAATTTGAATTATAAATTTATGGTTAAGAATAATCAAATTAAGAGATCATTATAGATACAAATAGTTTGAACATATAATTTGGATTATAAATTTTTGGTTAAGAATAGTCAAATTAAGAAATTCATCTAAATGTAAACAGTTTATACATATAATTTGATTCTTCAAAAAATTAAATAAATAAATAAATCAAAGCAAAAGTATTAAGAGTATGCATATCTATGAATATTTGAATGTGTGATTTAAAAACCCAACTTGAATGCTTTTAAAAACTCCATAGAAACTCTGAGATCCAAAGAAAGAGACTAGTATGAAAAGAATTTTTTTTTCTTTTTGATGGGAGGCATGCTTTGTTTGCATTATATATACTTTTTTTTTTTCCATTGTTCTATGCTAGTACTGATTTCTATTCTAGCAAAGTTGTTATTTTTTATTTTTTTAATTATTACCAAGTGGGACCTGCAGTTTTATATTATGAGAAATTCTGGTGCCACTCCTAATTACACAACCTTACCCACAACTCGCCCATGTGGCAAGTTGTGGTTGGTAGAAGGGTGATAGTGGGTCCATATGAAAATACCCGTCCACCAACCACAACTCACCACATGGACAAGTTGTGAACAAAGTTATGTAATTGGGTGTGGCACCAGAATTTTTCTTATGTTATAGTTGTAAACTTGTAGAACGTTTTTGTTTAGTCCATCCAGTTTTTGTGTTCAGACTACTATTCAATGCATCAATGTAGAATTTTTTTATTTTAATCATTACTAAGTGTGACCCATTGATTTTATATATATAATTGTACGAGGAGTAAAAGTCTACTACTACTAGGAGTTGGAAAGGTAACGTGAATTGTTTTTGTGTTCATAGATATATATATATATACACACACACACACACACATATATATATATATATATGTGGGGCCAGGAAATCGTACAGCCACGGCCCACTCCAAGCCAGGCCCAAATGGCCCAGTCCGAGGAGGGATGACTACCCAAGGCCAATTTGGGGAGCAAACCCTCCTTTGGATCCGCGCCGAGGATCCCCTCGTCCTCGGCATACTAAGGATAACTATAGGGGAGGGGGGGACAGACCCAGAGTCAGTTGTCACCTCAACACTTAATACGTTCACCAACCCTTCTGGCCGCATTAATAGGGATGCAACCCCCGGGCAGGGCTACATCGATCAGGGTGAACCACTTGAGCACAGATACGACCTTTGATGGGACAGGCGGCCAGAGGAAAGGCCAATGAACGATCAACAGGAAGAGGAAGAGAGTAGTATATAAGAGAGACAAGTAAAATGTAGAAGGGGGGCTTTTTGGGGGAGTGAAAAGGGGGAAAAAAGCCTCCTCGGCCCACGGCCGAGGAGCATCTCCTAGTTGTAAATTGTTCCAAGTGTTTCTTTAATAAGAGAAAAAGATGTTCAGGCTTCTTAGACGCCGGTCGACGCCTTAACCTTCAACCCACTCTCTACAAATTTATTGTTCTGGGTTCGTTGGGCCTATAACCAATCTCTTTTGGGCTTAGGCTACAAAAATCGACCCTACAATTGGCGTCGTCTGTGGGGAGGATTAGCGCGCCGGCCGGCACAACAGGCGACGGTTCTGAGTAATCATTCTATGAAAGATTGATGGTGATAAAAAAAAAAAAAAAAAAATTCGAGACAGATGATTCAACAGCAAAGAAAGAGAACTCGATATTATTTCATAAAAAAGAAAAATTACAGATTACAATCAGAGGCTCAGGCAGGCGTGCATTACAACTGTTCCTACCAGCTAGTTCTATAATCAGAGGCCCAGGTGGACCTTACAATTCCCTAAAACTAGCTAGAGGGAAGTGTCAACCCGTGCTTTTATTGGCATCAAGAGAATGGGAGAACTTGACACTAAAAGCAGGGAAGGGGGAGGGCCAGCTTGTTTCAAGGCCACCAACAACTCCTTTCTCGTTGCGGCAGAGCTTGAACAAAGTGAGGAGCAAATGCAGGCGCACCGGGACACCCTCCCTCATGATGTTCCCTTGATTCTCTCCAGCCTTCATGAACGCTGGCCGTTGGAGACGGCAGCGCTCGGGCACCATCCATGACGCGAACTCACACATCTCCTTCATCGGGGGTGCGCTCCGAGGAGAGACATTAGGTACTCCAACGACATCCCTCCGGGCCACCATGCATGGCGCCATTGGGGTTACGCCTAAACTCTGCCGCACCGGAAGCCCAATGGGGGCTGCGGCCATAATGGCTCTTGGCACAGATGCCCTCACAACCGCCCAAGACCGCCCCATATCTACTGACTCCAGTCACAATTCCGGCGAGGTTTTCAAAGGAGCTGAAGGGGTGTGTTCTTTTTGTTTGTGTTGGGAGGTTCATGGTGTGTGGAGAAACCTTTCCCCCCGAAGAGCCTTATATAGGGGATAAATGTTGGTAAGAATTAATTCACGCAGAATTCGAAAAAAGAGTTGTCAGCAGTGCTAATTATGAGGCCACCGAATTCCAAGGGGACCGTAGACCGTTGGATTTTTGCTAATTCACGAGGACATTAATGAGGGCGCGTCTCGCGCACCGAAACGTCAAGCACAGAACACGAACGGCCAAGGGACGCTTCGTAAGTGAAGAAATGGGGGCTCGAGCTGGATGCGAGGTTAACACCACGTGTGAGATCAAAGTCCGACTCAAGGAAGAATCATCTCCAGTAGAGCGGTCCGAAGACAAACCCCTACTTACAGAGAAATGAAAGCGTTAGACAGAACCAAGACATTGCATGGTCCTCGGACTCAGGCCTATGGGAAAACTACTCGCTCCTCTATGCCTGGGTACTAGACAGAACCAAGGTATTGCATGGTCCTCGGACTCAAACCTATGGGGAAACTAGATACTTACAGAGAAATGAAAGCGTTAGACAGAACCAAGGCACTGCATGGTCCTCGGACTCAGGCCTATGGGGAAACTACTCGCTCCTCTACGCCTGGATACTAGACAGAACCAAGGTATTGCATGGTCCTCGGACTCAAACCTATGGGGAAACTAGATACTTACAGAGAAATGAAAGCGTTAGACAGAACCAAGGCACTGCATGGTCCTCGGACTCAGGCCTATGGGGAAACTACTCGCTCCTCTATACCTGGGTACTAGACAGAACCAAGGTATTGCATGGTCCTCGGACTCAAACCTATGGGGAAACTAGATACTTACAGAGAAATGAAAGCGTTAGACAGAACCAAGACACTGCATGGTCCTCGGACTCAGGTCTATGGGGAAACTACTCGCTCCTCTACGCCTGGGTACTAGACAGAACCAAGGTATTGCATGGTCTTCGGACTCAAACCTACGGGGAAACTACCCGCTCAATCAGACCATTGTGCCGAACAGAACAGGGGCGTTGCATAGCCCTCGGACTCGGGCCCACAAGGAGGCCAACCACAGAACATCCCAAGTTAGGAAAGGACCAAGCACCACAGGGCCCTTGAGACGCAAGAGAGCTGCCCATGCATACGTTCACTCGCCTTATCACCGTTACTGGCGCAACTGACCGACATACAATTCAAGCTAAAGTCATACAGATCTAAGGAAGAAAGGAGAAGCGGGCAGCGTGTACACAAACAAACAACTCAAATGAAGGGAAATCAAATTTGCATTACAGCAAGGAGTTCGTAAAAATTGCATGGCAAGAGCCACAGTACATAGAAGAGAAGTATTACAAAATAAAATGACAACGTGAAAGCAGGACGAGCCGAGACGCCGGGGAGCCTACTCCTCTTACTCAGGCCGAACAGAGGCAACCCCTGACCCCTCCGAGCCCCGGCCTGAGGGGATAGTCTGCGGGGGCACGGCGAGAGCAGTTACTTCCTCGGTGGTGGGGGCTGGATCATCGGAAGGGATCTCCACTATCTCTGGGGGCACCTCCTCACTTGAATGCTCCCCCAGTTCAGCTGCCCGCACTTCTTCAGTAATTTCCCCAACCTCAGGGTCCTCAGGGGCGGCCTCACGGATTGCGGGGGGATAATACACGTTCTCCGCCTTCCACAGGTCGGACGCAGCCTCCACCCCAGCTTGTTTGAGGGCCTCAGCCCAGACCTGGGAATAATATCGCCTACACACTCCCGGGACTTGAGCCTTGTAGTCGGCCTCTACTGCAGCCACCCCATCAGCGTAGGCTGCGGCTTCGGCCTCCTCCTTGGCACGCTCGGCCATCTCCTTGCCATGATCAGCCTCGTCCTTGGCCCGCAGGGCCTGGTCCCTGGCCCATTCCGCTGCCCTCTGATTCCCCTCGGCCTTAGCCACGTCAGCCCACAGGTCAGTAATCAGATCCCTCGTGATCCGTAATTGCTCCTCCGCCTCGCGTAGGCGCGTCGTCTGCTCCGTGGCCTGGGTCTGGGCGCCCTTAAGACCAGACAGCGCATTATCCCGCTCACTGGTCACCTCCTTCAGAGCCTGTCGAGCCTTGACGAGGTCAGCTTCAGAATTTTTCAAAGTATTGGTGGCCTGGTATCGCCAATCGCTCTCCTTTTTAAGGACCTCCTTCTGGTCGTTTGCCGCCCCTTCCAACGCAAAGATAGCTTGGACGGCCTGTCAAAATGACCAATGCGCGATGAGCCCCATAAAAGGAAAAGAGTGGGAAAAGAATTGAGGTTATAGCCCTTACCATCCCCACATATCGCTTAAGGCTGAGGAAGACCTGCTCACTCATCAATGAGTCAAGCTCAGCCATGTCCGCTGGGAGCAGCAAGCTCCTCTCCAATGCGTCTGCCATGCGCGTACCCTCACCCTCGTTGAAATCCCTAAGAGAGGCGTTATCCCTCAATGGCTCCCCGCAGAGCATCGGGGCTGGGAGCCAAGCGTCAGCCCCGGACGAGGTGGTGTTGGTGACCTGCCTATCCGGACTCCTTCCGCCTATCTTAAGCTGCTTGGATGGCCGCAGAGCAATGTCCTCCTCCTGTGAGGACACCATCCTATCCCCCACAATCCTTTTACCCTTATCCTTCTTCTTCTTAGGACCAGCAGGCACGGACCCAGAGGGCGAGCGCGTTTGAGAAGGAGAAGGAGGAAGCTTTTGCCAAGCGAAAGTCGACTTAGCCTTCGAAGGAGAAGTAGGAGTTTTCTGTTGGGACTCCCCCGGTTGGCCCTTAAGCAAGTCCAACAACTTGGTGATGGGTTTCCTCTTGTAACCCATTGACGGCCGAGGAGGGGTTTCTGAAACAAGGAGGTCTGCTTCGCTCAAATTGGGATCACCCAAGTCCCCGGGAGGATCCTCGGACTGATCAAGATGAACGAAAACTTGGAGCTTCCTCGGCGGCCTCAGCAAACAGTTGGGAAGAAGAGGGGACGGCTAATGTGACAGCTTCCTGGTCGGAGGGCTCCTCGGGGATTGAAAATCCGTCCTCGGTCACAGTAATCCTCTGAAGCCGAGGATCATTGGCGAGGATGACGTGTTTCGGAACTGGGTACGATCTCTGGGCAGGTGTATAACCCAAAATTAGGTGGGCGGCCCTAACCTGGTTGTCGTCCTCGTTTACGTACACTGGCGCCCTCAGCACCTTTTGCAAATCTTCCCGGTTGACCAGATGGAAGTGACGCTGAAAGGCGTGCGGATCTGCAAACGGAAAGCATCACCGCATTAGTAAAGAGAGAAAAAAGAAGAAAGAGGGTAAGGAAAAAAGACAAGAGCTTGAAACCCTATGTCTCCCGCTGCCCCACCTGGCGTTCCCTCTGTTGTTGGGCAGTGAAGGCCATCGTGTCACTCCTCGGACACAATAAGGAAATCCTCATAGAACCCCTTGCTGGACTCGGGGAGGCACTAAATGAGCCGCACCCTGTCGTCCCTCGTTTTCAGGTAATACGACTTGTCCTTAAGAAGCTGAAGATTGTAACACCAGTTCACGTCATGGTGGGTCAACCTCAGCCCCATCTTCTCGTTCAGGGCGTCCACACAGCCCAAAAATCCTAAAGACATTTATCCCGCACTAGGTGGGGGCCAACTGAAAGTGCATGAGGTAACCCCTCATCACCGGCCCCATGGGGATCGTCATCCCCCCTTCAAGGAAGGCGACTACTAGAATTACCACCACGCCCTCCTGTCTGTATATGCGCCACTCCCCGTCCTCACAATGTCTCAGATTCACATTGCCGGGAATTTTATAGTCAGAGATGAATTTCTCCATCGCCTCCTCAGTATCGACGTATTTCTTAAACCTACCCATCCCAGTAAACGCCTAAAAGAGCTAAGAAAGAACAGGCGAAACAGAAAAAAAGGTAGCAAGAAAGAAGGACCAAAGAGAAAGCAACTTACAGAAAAAAGAAAGGGCTCCTCAGACAGGCTTTTGTGCTGAAGGTGCTAGTTAGGGTATGTCTGAACTCGGGAAGGGCGCAAGAATATCCTCGATTACAAATGAGGAACAGGGAGAGGCGGTTCATACGGGTATTTATACTCCAAATCGAGGAGCCATGCTGGTTTTCCCGCTCATGAATGCTAGACGAATCTCCACCGTTGGATGGATAACTCCTCATTGGACGTGTGGAGCACAGAGCCGCCTGGATTTAATGATGGACACGTTACGTGTTCCGAAGCGCCAGCGACGTGCCCTTGGCAGATGAATGGGCCCCAGCACTAACGAGGGGTGGGGGGGGGATGAGGTCGAGGATGTCAAAATCCTCCTCCCCGCCCAAGGATGCGTGCAGCAAGATTTTGAGGGGCTATTGTGGGGCCAGAAAATCGTACAGTCACGGCCCACTCCAAGCCAGGCCCAAATGGCCTAGTCCGAGGAGGGATAACTACCTAAGGCCAATTTGGGGAGAAAACCCTCCTTTGGATCCGCGCTGAGGATCCTCTCGTCCTCGGCATACTAAGGATAACTATAGGGGAGGGGGGATAGACCCAGAGTCAGTTGTCACCTCAACACTTAATACGTTCACCAACCCTTCTGGCCGCATTAATGGGGATGCAACCCCCGAGCAGGGCTACATCGATCAGGGTGAACCACTTGAGCACAGATACGACCTCTGATGGGACAGGCGGCCAGAGGAGAGGCCAATGAACGATCAACAGGAAGAGGAAGAGAGTAGTATATAAGAGAGACAAGCAAAATGTAGAAGGGGGGCTTTTTGGGGGAGTGAAAAGGGGGAAAAAAGCCTCCTCGGCTGTGGGCCGAGGAGCATCTCCTAGTTGTAAATTGTTCCAAGTGTTTCTTCAATAAGAGAAAAAGATGTTCAGGCTTCTTAGACGCCGGTCGGCGCCTTAACCTTCAACCCACTCTCTACAAATTTATTGTTCTGGGTTCATTGGGCCTATAACCAATCTCTTTTGGGCTTAGGCTACAAAAATCGACCCTACAATATATATATATTTTTTATCTTTTGTGCAGGGGGGCAAATAAGGTATTTCAGGTCATTATTAAAAAAATTGAAAGTTTAGGGGGGGCAGGTGCCCCCCCTTCCTCCGCCCCTGGTTGAAGTTAAGTGAAACAGTGGAGTTGTTTAGTTTGGGGAGTCTCACATTGGATGAGTTGCTAAGTGTTGGAAAAATTACCAATATATTTATATTTTGATTACAATAAAAATAAAAATAAAAATATAAACGAACAATGTTAGATTGAGGCACAGAAATCTTGTTCTTTTAAGGAGATTCAAGTCCTCTACAATTGGCAAAGCCTAGAAACCGATGCAGCAGAAATTCACTTTTGACTTGTCCTCTCCAAGATACAACAACCCAACTATTCGTTATGTAACTCGGACCAACTTTGCATAAGTGGTTGAGCTCAAAGCTCTACCAAAAGAAACAACTTTTTTTGGCCCGAAATCTCTCAAGTATTTAAGAGAATTATTGAATTCACTCTCTCACACAATACTCTATGCTTTTAACTATTTCTCTTCATTCACTCTTGATCTAAACTTAGTCTATAGCATAGCCATATATATAGTCCTCCAATCCTTCTCATAACCTACATGTTATTTATTAGCTTAGATAACTCCTATTAATTTATTTAACTTAACTTACATACAAGTTAACTCTTTCTTTAACAAATTCCACTATAACTCATCTCTTTATTAATCTTCAGTTAATTTAAGTTTTAATGTACTTTAAATTAAAATGCACTAACATTCCCCCACTCATTTTAATATTAAATTAGGAAAATGAGAGATTACCGGGAAAAGAGGGATTATTATGCATCATGAAGGTGTGCTCTACATTGAACCTTCACTTAGTGAATCAACAATCTCTACTCCAGAGTCAGTAGTGGTCTTCGACTTAAACTATGACTGTTTAAGGGAAATAAAGTATTATTGCTCACACATAACGATCCAAGTGTTGCCATGAGCTTTACTAGCTAGCACATTACGACCCTGTGTTGATCCCAATTTTCATGAGTGTCCTTGAGAATAAGCCCAATTCTCATAAGGGCCCCACTCTCACACTCACATAGGTGAAATCTATCTAGAGTGCTCCTGTAACATTGACACCCCACTCATAAGAGCTACAGATTGTTCATTAAGAGTTTTTAAAAAACTCAACCTCCTACACGTTATAGGATAAATGCATTTACACCATAGGGATGGATTTTTTTTTTTCAAATAAAATTAAAATTTATAATGCATTTTTTACAACCATCATATGATTCATTTTTCCCATTGAACTCAGTTCTCAGGATCTCTGGTCCCCGGGTCAGGTATCCTCATACATGGCTCATGATTGTATGGGCTTCAATCCCTTCCCTCTCGATGTATTCCAATCCCTTTCTCTTGCTAAGGGCTTAGTTAATGGATCTGTAAGATTATCACAAGATTTAATGTATTCTATATTAATGATGTCATTACTAAAATAAGATCTCACAGTATTGTGTTTTCTTCTTATGGGTCTGGATTTGCCGTTATAAAAACGGTTACGTACTCTACCAATTGTAGCAGTGCTATCACAATGAATTAAAATAGGTGGTATTGGTATTTCCCAAAGAGGAATTTCATGCAACAAATCTCTCAACCAATTTGCTTCCTCACTTGTTGAAGCTAAAGCTATAAGCTCAACTTCCATAGTAGAGTTAGCACTAATGGTTTGTTTTTTTAGATTTCCAACATATGGCACCACCACCCAAGGTAAAAATGTAACCAGTGGTAAACAGAGAATTACCTGACAAAGTATTCCAGTTGGCATCACTAAAACCTTCAAGTACATCAAAATATTTTTTATAAAACAAACCATGTGATTTGGTACTAGATAGATATTTCATAACTCAATGGCTTGCCAATGATCTCTACTAGGCTTGCTAGTAAATCTGCTTAGTACTCCTACTGCATGGCTAATGTCAGGTCTAGTACAATTAGTCACATATCGCAAACTACCGATTATGCTAGCATATTCCTTTTGATTAACTATATCTTTGTCATTATTAACAGGCAACAAATGAACACTAGAATCAAAAGGAGAAACAACATGTTTGCAATCATGATAGTTATATTTTTTTCAAAATTTTCTCAATATAATGAGTCTGGTGAAGATAAATTTCATCACATGTTTTTGTAATTTTCATGCCCAAAATAAAATTAGCCTCACCAAGATCTTTCATATCAAAATGGCTTCTAAACATATTTTTTGTTTCATTTATAACATGCAAATTAGAGCCAAATATTAGTAAGTCATCCACATAGAGGCTAAAAATGACATGTGAGTTTTTCCAAGTTTTATAATAGATGCACTTGTCACATTCATTTGACTTATAGCCATTTTCAATCATGCAGGAATCAAATTTTTCATGCCATTGTTTAGGAGCTTGCTTTAATCCATATAGGGATTTAGTTAGCATACACACGTTACTTTCTTGACCAGGCTCTACAAATCCTTTTAGTTGGTCCATATAAATTTCCTCATCTAGGTCCCCATTCAAAAAAGTTGTTTTTACATCCATTTCATAAATTTTCAAATCATATATAGCTACAACAACAATTAGCAATCTACTGGATGTAATTCTAGTAATAGGAGAAAAAGTGTCAAAAAAATCAACATCAACTTTTTGCTTATAACCTTTTGCAACAAGTCTAGCTTTAAATTTGTCTATTCTGCCATCAGGTTTAAGGTTTTTCCTAAGGACCCATTTACAACCTATTTTTTACAACCAGGTGGTAAATCTACTAACTTCCATGTTTTATTAAAATTAGTGAATGCATTTCATCAATCACAACCTCTTTCCAAAAGCACAATCAGGTGATAACAAAGCTTCTTTCAAAGTAAGAGGATTTTCATCAACATTAAAAACAAAATAGTCAAGGCCAAAATCTTTTTCAACTCTAGCTCTTTTACTCCTTCTAAGTTCAATTTCAAGATTTTCTTGATTTTGTGAATAAGGAGTAGAAGAACTAGGCTGAGATAACACATTTTCTCTAACTTCTTTGCCTCCACTATTTTTAGATTTAAAAGGAAGTTTTTCCCCATGAAAGATAGCATCACCTGATTCAAAAATCACATTATTTTCAATATTCAAAAATCTATAGGTTGTACTAATTACTACATATCCAAGAAAAGCACTGTTGGTAGCTTTAATACCCAATTTAGGTATTTTGGGATCTGTTAACCTTACAAAGGCTAAGCAACCCCAAACTTTAAAATATCCCAAATTTGGCTTATGCCCCTTCCAAAACTCAAAAGGTGTGAGTTTAGTCTTTTTGTGTGGCACTCTATTAAAAACATGATAGGCTGTTAAAATTGCTTCCCCCCACAGATTTATAGGAGCACTTGTCTCAATAAGCATGGCATTTGTTAAATTAATCAAAGTTTTATTTTGTCTTTCAGCCACACCATTAGATGCAGGTGAGTATAGAGGAGTAGTTTCATGGATTATTCCCTAAGACTGAACAAATGAGTTGAACTTAATAGATTCATATTCCCGACCTCTATCACTTCTAAATCTTTTTATTTTTCTACCAAATTGGTTCTCAACTTCTCTAAGAAATTCTTTAAATTTCTCATAAGCATCACTTTTATTTTTTAATAGATAAACATATGCATATTTAGAGAAATCATCAAAAAAGGTGATGAAATACCTGTTTCCTCCATGAGTTAACTTTCCTTCAAATTCACAAAGATCTATGTGAATTAGTTCTAAAAATTCAGTATTTCTTTCAACATTTTTATAAAGTCGTTTAATAATTTTAGCTTGATTGCATGCTTCACATTTTTCAAAATCTTTTGTTAGTTTTGGGATTAATCCTATGTTACTTATGATTCCCACATATCTAGTGTTTATATGACACAAGCGAGCATGCCAAAAATTCATAGAAGACAGCATATAAATAAAACCAGCAGATGATATACTATACTCAATATTTAGTTTGAACATTCCATCACAAGCATACCATTTGCCCACAAATAATCCTTTCTTAGAGATTACATATTGATCAGATTCCATTGTTTATTTGAAGCCAGCCTTATTCAGCAAATAACTTGACATTAGATTTTTCCTCATGGACAGAGTGTATAGCACATCTCTCAAAGTAAGCACATGTCCAGAGGTAAATTTCAGCTTAATCTCACCACTCCTAAGTACCTTGGTTTTACTAGAGTCACTAAGCATAATTAGTTTTTCTTCTTCAAAAGGAGTGTATATCTTGAACCAATTTTTATCATAGCAGACATGCCTATTGGCACCAGAGTCCGCCCACCACCCTTCAACATATTGGATCATGTATATGTCTGTAATCATCGACACTAAAGGCTCTTCGGTAACATTAGCCTGTGGGACAGATCCAATGCATTAACTTGTTGGTTATTTGAAGGGGGTCCTTGGTTCTTATTCCTTTGACTAGGGTTGCCCTTATTGTGAGATCTACCATAATTTTTCATATTTTTCTTTCTTCGCCTCAATTGTGCATTTTTAGGAAAATGATATTTGGGTTGGTTATTGCTTGCAGAAATTAAATTTACCTTGCTGGTACAGTGTCCATTACCCTCTTGCGTTATAAGTGCATCTTGTCCTCTAGCTTCCTTCTCTACGCAGATGTGAGTGATCAAGGATTCTAGAGACGTCTCCTTTTGCTTATGGCACATTGATTTTTGGAACTCTTTCCTTGATGGTGGTGGCTTGTCAATGATACCAACCACAATAAGGTTGTCCTCAATCTTTATGCCTTTGGATCTAACTTCTACCACGATTATTTGAAAGTCTTGAACCTGTTCCACAACAAATTTGTGATCCACCAATTGATAGCGAAAGAAACGACTAGCCACATATTTCTTTACACCAGCCTCTTCGGTGTCATATTTGCTTTGTAAAGCTTTTCAAATTTTCTTTGCAGAAGTGTATGTAATATTATAATAATCATAGAAATGACCCGCAAGACAATTTAAAAGATAATGACGACATTTATACTCATCTTGTTCATACTTATCTATTTTTTCTTAATAATCATAAAGTTCATCTTTGATCATGTCATTAGTAGAGACCTTGTTTGGATTCTTCTCAGTGAGGATGGAGGGGACCTTAAAATGGCTTAGATAAAAAAGGACCTTGGCTTTCCATCTTTTGAAATGAGCTCCCTTAAAACAGAAAGGCTTGTTGAGATCTCTGACATTGTCATTTGGCTTCTCAGTTGTTGGCTCCATTTTGAATTTCCTTAAAATAGTTGGAGAAATTACCAATATAATTATATTTTGATTACAAAAAATAAAAAATAAAAATATAAACAAACAATGTCAGACTAAGGCACGAAAATCTCGCTCTCTTTAAGGGGATTCAAGCCCTCTGCGGTTGGCAAAGCCTAGAAACCAATTCAACAGGAATTTACTTCTGACTTATCTCTTCCAAAATATAACAATCCAACAGTTCGTTGTGTAACTCGGGCCAACTCTGCATAAGTGGTTGAGCTCAAAACTCCAGCAAAAGAAACACCTTTCTTTGGCCCGAAATCTCTCAAGTATTTAGGAGAATTATTGAATTCACTCTCTCATACAATAATCTATGCTTTTAACTATTTCTCTTCATTCACTCTTGATATAAAATTAGTATGTAGCATACCCATATATATAGTCCTCCAATCCTGAGAAAAGTGTTTATTTTGGTGGAGTTTTGATAGAGTTTTGGTGGAGTTATCTCAGAATGAGTTTTTATGAGTTTTTTTGGGGGTATAATCATACTTTTATAATATTTATTTTTTAAATAAAAGAAACATTTTTTGATGAATTTTTAAATAAAAGTAACCGATTAAAATAAACTCATAAAAACTCATTCTGAGATAACTCATTTTCTTTATTTTTTGGGAGAATCCATTCTAAGATCTCTTTCAAATTAAGTTGGAGAAAAATCTTGAACAATATAACTCAATCAAAGAGATAATTCCAACGGTTGGTTGAGTATCAATAGCATAAACAAATGACAATACACAAAGAAACTCAACAGTGCAAGCAAAGACCCAATATTAATACATCCAAAAGACAAAAGTATGGTCTCTAGGTAGAAGCAACAAACACAGCCCACCAAGGAAAAACATCTTCACTAAACTCCAAAAATCGCCTACGCCCAACCTTCTTAAAACCACCAAACACAAAGCCAACTACGTGTTCAATTCCAATACCACTTTTATTTCCCTGCTCGTATAAAAAAAACCAAAGACTAATAAATCTCCAAAAAAAACATAGACAATATTAACGCCACCCAAAAAAAAAAAAAAAAAAACAAATCTCTCTGCCTCTTCTACTTCTTCTTCTTCTTCTCTCTCTCTCTCTCCTCTCTCTGGTTCGTGGTCCAATATATAGATCGAAAATGGGTCCGATCGTTTTGACTCAGCTGGCAACGGGTCTGGGTGTGTTGGCCGGAGCGGCCCTGGTCAAATCGGTCATGGACCAGAAGACCATGGCTGGCCCATTTCCGAGGTGCCCAAGTTGTAACGGAACGGGTCGGGTCTCGTGCCTTTGTTCCCGTTGGTCCGATGGAGATACTGGGTGTCGGACTTGTTCCGGGTCGGGTCGAATGGCTTGCAGCAGCTGCGGTGGGACCGGTACGGGTCGGCCCTTACCGGCCCAACTGTCTGTACGGACTCCGAACCGTCCTTCTTAATCGGTTCGTGTATTACAGTCATGTCCTCTCTTATATATTTTTTTTTCTTCAAATTAAATTATTGTAATATGAAGTCTTTGATACTTTATAGTGAGAGATAGAGAGAGATGGGAGATTATTATAGGTACTAATTGTAAGGTATTATAATTCTTATAAAGTGGGATAAGTTTATAAGTTAATTCCTGTATAGTTATTGACAAATTGCTTGCTTATTGTAGCTTGGTTCACTTAATTGAGTAATTTGAATCGAAAATTACCATTTGCTTCAGGTTGATTTTGGTTCTATGATGTAGATGTAGTGCTGCTTACTTAGTAGATATTATAATTGAAATCTTGATGAGCCGTTCGTTTCAATGGAAAAGCTTGCAGCATTTTCCTGTCTGGTTGAATAAAAAAAAAAGTTGATTTCGCTAAATTAGAAAAGCAACTCTGTTTCGTGGGAAACTAAACCAGGAAAATAACATTATTTTACATGAAGATAAATGAGAGAAGTCAACAAATAATTTTTTACTTAGTAATTTATTTTAAGGTTGTTATCCAGCACAGAAAAAATGAGATAGATTTTTTAAAAATAATTATTTTTAAGAAAATGAAACAACCACTCAATTATATGGATGTGCTGCTTTTTTTTTCTTTTTTCTTTTTTTTTTTAATATAAAAAATGGAAAATTGATATTTTCTGGCCAGAAAATGAGAAAAGATAGATTCATGAAATTTCGTGTACATCTCAAATTCAGTTCGTTCCAGACACTTCTTTTTGTGTACGGAAATGTTTTGTATAGGACAACTCAATTTGAATAACACAGGAGAGTTATGGACCTTATGGTTGATTGGGATTGGGATAGGGATATATTAGACGTATTAGCCTAATGTTATAAGGCTAAGCTCACTCTTGCTTGATGTCTAATATATCTCTAACAAACTGGTTAATTCAAAACTTAGAAGCGAAGCAATTTTGTTAGTACCACATAGAAATTTTGACTCATGCACCAGACGTCTCTAATTCTTTGGAGCAATGGACCTAAAACTTAGCGTGTAAGGCTTTGCATAAGCATCATAGAAATCAAATTTTGAGAAAGAACTTACTCGGCTGAGCAACAAGAAAATAATTCGTATGATGAAACTGTAACTAGTCATGTGTTACTTGCATTTGGTGTTGAAAGTTTAATAAGGGATTCGTATGTCATTAAACATTTTTCTCATCGGTATTTTACTTTGGCTTTTACCCTCTTGCTTTTTTGGCTCCAAATTAGATAGGTGGCTCGTGAATATCAAATTCAACTCCAATAGGAGATACACAATGACATGCCTCCGATAGTCCGATCACGAGTGAATCCACTTGACTGAGTTTTTGTTTTTGTGTGTAATCGACCTTTTTGTGGTTGTACCTAATGCATGTCAGCTGGCATCCAAGTTGATTAGTGACCTCAAACGTAGGAATCACTGTGAGGTGAAAAAGAAAACCGAAACTAAAAAAAATGTTTTTAAAAAATAATAAATCAGCTCTGTTTGACTACTGTTTGAATGGTGCTTTATTTTATTTTATTTTTCCCATCTTTCTCTAGCAAATATTAATTGGACAAAGCTTAAATCTAAATTAGTTTAAACTTTAGTAGAATTTTCTCTTATCTGTGTATTATAATATTGTAGCGGTCTGTTCACAACGACCTTGAGTTGCCTAAACCCTCAATTTATTTGTATCCTGAGTTGGACTTATTTCACAATGAGAGGTCTAAAGAGGAAGTAGATGGTGTCAATAATGATCCTACGGTGGTGCCTAATCATTGAATTGCTTTAGTTTCAGCACGACCATGGAGGTTATTTGATTGCCAAGCTCCCTTTGGTAAGTCCGAGCAGGACTTACTTCTCCCCAAGACAAGTTTATCTCTTTTGTGTGTTTTCCCCCTCTTTTTGTTTCAACCTCTTATTCTTATCCCTCCCTCCTTATTTATACCCTTCTTTGAGTGGGGTAGTCATGATGGGGGAATATTCGGCGTGTTAGTGAGTTCCTCCATATTATATCATGTGTCAAAGGGGGATCCACTTCCTACTGTTGAGGTGACCCCCTAGTAACTTGTGCCTGATGTTAGGTTTTGTTGCCCGGCAGATATATTCCCCTAAGGAATTATCTCTTGTTCTCGGTATAGCTCGAATACTTCCCTAACTGCTTGGCTATATGGGCCCGCGTTGGGTCGAAGTCGTCCCAGTGGATGTGGGGCTTGACACAATCCAAGGGGTAGGCCTACTATTCTTGGTCCATACAAATATCATTTAAACAAGTCACATTACTTATTAAATATGTTATGGAGAAGTGCTATGTTCCAAAATAATTTCACAGAAAAACTTAGGTGATAATATGTTATTGATTTTTATTTGGGATCAACACTAACTTTAATTTTTTATTTTCCATCAACAGTTTGCTACCTAAAGCTTCTTGTAAAATTATTTTAAAATCATTGTAGATGTAGAATTTCTTATATGTTATGTGACTAAAAGTATACATATAATTTTATCAATCATCACGAATTGAAGGTTATGTCTATGGTCTCTTGGCCAGCTTGTTGTTTAGCTGTTGTTAGTATTTTGTTGTGTTTATTTCTTTTCAGTTTGGTATGTACCTTAAATCAAGAGTCTAGTCAGTAGTCACTCTTGTTTTGTTGTTCAAACTCTGTTACGTTTATGTTAGTTTAGTTCCCTTCAATAAAATTTCCCTTTTATGATATTAAAAAAAAAAAAAAAAAGCATCGCGAATTGAATAAATTTTCCTCCAAATTGATTTGGTTTTTACCATATTTACTAGTCACTTCTTTATTTTCCTGTATATTAGACTATTAGTCACTTATGCCCGGGTTAATCACAGTTGACAAGATTGTTATATAAATTTGACTTGGGCACTTGGTTTGCTGGTCTGATTGCCAAGACAGAAAGAAAGGAAAAAAGAATACAGCGGAAAGTATGCAAAGTGGTTCAATAATATTTACATTTGCACTCTAAAAACTCTTTAAGAGAAACTATTAGGTCCCCGGCGGTGGTGTAATAATTTCATCCTTGTCAACAAATTTTCAATTAGCCTGACCAGTTAACAACACTGATGGACAACGTTTAGCTCCAAATTGGTTTGAAGCTATTTTATCCAATCCACTAAATGGTGGTCAGTTTATAAGACTCTAAAGATCAAAACTTATTATTATCAATTATATCTTAGCATAAATTTATAGATACACTCAAAATTTAACTCTCAAAATGAAGAAAACTCTAATTCCACGTCAACAAAGTTCCCAAAATATATCATTCACGCATCAAACAACACAAGAAACATAAGCAAAGAGAAACCATCATATTATATTCATATCATATCATATCAAACAGAGCCAAAATCAATTCTCAATATGCTTGAGATTAGGAGCAACAATGCATGCATTGAGAGTCAGATTCTTAGATTCAAAAAGGGCACATCAGAAACACATTAAAGTCAAGTTCATTATTCCAAGAATGCATTAGGAATTACAACTTGTCTAGGAAAGAAAAACTGAAAAATTATACCAAAATGAGCTTTTGTTCATTGGCCAAATGATATGGCCTTAAGGAGCCTTTTTACTTGAGTTTCATGCATTCATTAACATACTCAAATATGTAAATTTAAGGACTGGAAGACCATATGGCAGTAAAGAGTCAACCTCAAAACATCAATTAAAATGAAGGACTACAATTGAATTTCAACATTGTTACTTAAGTGTATTTGTACCAGTCCATTGATCTTAAGGTACATACATTATTTAGGGATTCCATAGGTCATAAAACAACATAATTGGACTTAAGAACTTGCTTGACATAAAGTGACCACATGTTTTAGGCCATAGCAGGATGATGCAAATGAAATCTAGAGCCATGACCAGCACATCCTAGCAAGATTTGTTACAATGACTCATTTACAGGACTTAAGGCCGTTGAGGATTACATTAGCATAGATAAAGACACTCAAGACGGTCAATAGGTTAAGGTGCTGGTCATAGCATCAGGAACAATGTACATGACAAAAGAAGCTTACAAAGGTCATTCAATTCACAACCTGTCACTTACATGGCAAACCAATGAAACAAGAAGTGGAAACATGTTAATGAATTTGAAACATTATTCAAGGAAAACATGAGAAATTCAAATATCATGGCTGTAAAGAATAAAACATGTAGAGAATCCATCACCGAGACCTCAAATAAAGACTAGAATCCCATCCAAAACCATATTCATGTTTTGAAGCATACGCAAATCGAAATTTACTTGAGGGCTTTAAAAAATTGAAGTTGCAGCCACTTGAGTTAATAAAATACCATCAAGAATAGTCAACAACGGAATGAAATTTTCATCGCATAACAAAGACAAGACAACCAAGGAGAATTCAAAGCCATGAAATCATTACTTAGTTAAATATGAAACCATAATTGCTTAGGCATGAATTGAATAGGTTTTGCCTTGCACCGAAATTGCCTTATTTCTCTTCTATTTTACTTCATGTTCTTGTCATCTCAAATGTTTCCTACCTAAACTCTATCTTTTGGCCGAAATGGGGGCCGCAAATGGCACAATTTGATAGTATGAAACAACTTGATTGCATGGGAAAGTAGGAGGTAGGCCTATAAATGAGTCGATCTTTGTCAAGTACTGAATGTTTAAGCTTGTCTTGACAATAAATATAAAATTTTCAAGCTTGGCTTGAGCTTGAACCAAGCCTACAAACTATGTATGAGCTTGAGCTCGTTAGATAGTCCAAAAGCTTAAATTTGGCTTGATTCATTAGTCAAGTCAAGCTCAAGATACAATATAAGCACATTATCAAGCCCATATTGAGCATAATATCAAGCACATTTGATTTAGACATGTGGTCCCAATGCCTAATTAACTAAAGGCTTAGTAAGATATTAGTTTATTTTTTAATCCCATATCAATCTTATTACTAATCTCATAAACTATCCTAAGCTCAACTTGTTTTTTTTTTTTTTTTTTTTTTTTTTTTTGGCTTGGGCTCGACTCGTTTATTAAACAAATCTAAAATTAAGGCTCAAGCTTGGTTTGTTTATAAACTAACAAACATGAATGAGATTATAAGGGTAATGTTTTCAATGTAATTGGCATATGCTTCAACAAAACGCACTTTATGTGTAATTGAGTCTTAGTTTCTACTGTGTTCAAGAAGACCTTCAAATGGTAAGCAAGTGGTATGTTTCAAGACACATGATTGTTCAAGAAACTGTTCAAGAAAAACTGCACCTGTAGGTCTCAATACTTGTTGATCTATCTAGATTTAATGAACCTTGATACCTAGCTCAAAACCTCTCGATCTATCGAGCTTTGGGAAAACTGAATGTTAAGTTCTGTTTTCGGCCTATGATGACTTGGCTTTCTAGGAATTCATGCATTAGGGTTCCATATTATATAAAAGACATATTTTATAGTTGTCATCATAGAGACAAAGAGCTACACGCATAACAAGAGTTGCTATTACGTTTGTGTGCCTAGGGTTTTATGCCAAACTATTTCCGGTTCATCCAAGCATGGATTGAAGAACATTGCAAAACTACAACAATTAAAAGGTTGCTATGAGTCAGTCACAAATAGGTAGATTGGTGCAAATGAGAATTCTTCTACAAGATCAAGTCCAATTGGGGATTGGAGCTGATACTGATACAAGTCAGTAGGTTTTACCATAGGATAAGATTCCTTATACTTGTAACTACTTTTTCTTATTAGTGTATTCTTTGAGAGTGATGACCTGAAATTCACTCGATGGAGTTTTGCTTGCGAGGGTTTTTCCCATCATGATCAAATTGCCTTGTCAAACTTATTTCGATGCACTTAACTTAGTTTGGTGATTTAATTGCGCCTTAATTTGACTTGCATGTAATTTGACTAATTAATTAATTTGAGTAATTGATTTACTGGGGTCAATCTATAACTCAACAAAGATTTTTATTGAGTCAAGCTCAAATTATTTATGAATGACTTAATACATTTACAACCGTAGAGGTGTCATTCGGTGGGAAGGCATGTTGCAATGAAGTTATGAGATGCGATGAAGTAAGGTTGGTGGTGTCAAAGGGGAAAGCATGAGGTGTTATTGGTTGGAAGCTTGAAAATTATTTTGCAAAACAGTCTCTTAGTTTATGCCTAATTGCATTAAGTCTCTACTTATCAAAATTTCCTGCAACAGCACCCTTATTCACCTTTCTCATTATTTAAGTAAATGTAATATTTTATTTTTAATTTTCATTTACTTAAGATATTACATGTAAATGAGGAAATACCCCATTTGGATTTAATAACAATAGCCTAAATCGAAACTCCCAAAGGATAAAAAGTTGATTTTCACTCCAAAGAAAATTTTTTTTTTTGAAATATTAGGTGGAACCCAATAAAATTGAGTCCTTTAATCCGAGGGTATATTGACAATCAAAGAAGCTTTAAAATCATTTTATGCATGTTGAAAATCAAAACATCAAAACCATTAGCATGTCATATGCAACTTTTTATCGTATTGAGTTTTGAGTTAAAATAGCCACCTGACAATATAAAATGCCTAAATAAAATTTTCAAATTTATAAGTGAAAAACACACCTCAACTCCACAAATAAAGGCTCTAACTTCAATATCAAAACTGTTAATTTTGCTTGAATCTCAATAATATAGCCAAAATAAGAATGACGATCATTAATAAGTGTACATAGTTAGTTATTATTCATTAAAAAAAACATAGTTAGTTATTACTTATTAGGGTTATAGGTACGGGATACCACACCTGTTGACGTAGGTGTGGCTTGAAATTTCCACCACAACATATAAGGTCAATCAGGTTAACCAACGTCGGTTTGTGTCATGTATGTATATATATTGAGCCACTCTCGATTTTTTCAAGTATAGAAGCAGCCACAGAGAAGAAAAAAAAGGTTTTCTTGCTGCATGTGCTTTGTGAGAGAGAGCATCGGTGTATTTGAGGTTTTGGTTTTTTGAAACTTTTTATGTTAACAGTTGTAATCTCCCTATTTAATAGTGAAACTTTCTCTTCATTTGTTGAAGTGAATGTAAACTAGTCTTAGTTATTTTAGTATAGGACTCAACTGCAATCAAGCTGATCAAGGAAAGTTGCAAAGATTCTTGTCATGACCTTCCCTGGTCAGAATATCAACACTTGGAGAACTTTATTGCTCAAAGACAATGAAGAAAGATGTAGACTCAACAAAAAAAAATCACATCAAATCTTAACTCTCAAATATCCATTAAAAATTAGGAGAAAGTACAAAGGGAACGGTTAGACAAAAAAAAAAATCAGGAAAGTCTTCCATCCAAGTAAACGATCAAAAAGGTATTCCATGTAAATGGGTGATCTTACCTAGATTTTCTATACAAGAAGACCATATTCTACCACTAGCTGTCCAGCAATGAATATAAAGCGTAATTAACAGAGGTATTTAATAGCGTAACAGTCGACTGTTACCCAACAACTACACATGTCCATTAAGTCAGAAGACGTTACGCCAATCATATAAATGCACAACATTAATTGACAGTTAACCAACAGCTGAAAGATACACCTATAAGTCGTAACTTATTTCTACGGATAGAGATATGCTTTTTGAGACACTCAATATATGCTCAATATACATGCTATATATATACACTCTCTAAGTTATCATATTAGCTCTTTGGAATCCTGACGTAAGCGTCAGAGACCTTTAGGCTGTTGCCACACCGAAGCTCCTTTCGATCAGCCCTCTCTTTTTTGCAGGCTCGTCAGACCTTCCATCGCCACTTCTTCAAAAACATCTTGCATCAACTTCTCTAGACGAACTACCCAACTAAAGGTGAATTTTCACTCTAACAGGAAGTATAGACTCTTAACCCCAAATAGGTACAAATAATTCCCAGGCCAAGTCATTTAAACGAAAATACAAAAATAAGAGAAAGTTACTACAGTCAAAATGAAGAGGGAGTGTGTCAAGGACAAGAAGAAGAAGCCTGAAAAGAACAATCACTAAGGTGGAGGTCGTCGGGTCAAGCTACTTGGATTGTGAATTGTTCTTAGTCTGAAAATCAACCGCATTCTCCTCAGATTCCAGCCTCCTCAGATATGTAAAACTCGAGAATGAAGTAAAAAATGCAAATATAACCAATACAGGGTCCAAGTCATTTACTCAGCTAGGTCGTTAGACCCAGCCAACTCGGGCATACTTGGAACGATCAAGCAAGACTTCAACTGGTCAATTTTAAGGCCGATCAATCTAAACATGACAATAATAAACATGCAACCTAAAATCTCACATATAGTTACAACCGTTATCCCCACAATCACCAAGACTAAACGAATTCAAAATAATGGCCATCCATAACATGCCATCGAGCTTCATTATAAATGAAATTTTACACCATGATCACGGAATGCAGTGATGACAAGCAAATTATCAACTTTCTTTCCAAAAAATGAGAGCATATACTGACTTAAGCATAAGAGGCCGATTGGCTGACACCATAACAATGTCATTTTGAATTTCTTTCTGCATGTTTCCAATGCCCATGTTACTATGTTAGTCATGGTTAAACTTAGACTGCAAATTTTGGTTGTTGGACCAACTTCACCATGAAGAATGACTAAAGAGTGTCCAGCTATCAGAAATCGAACAAAATTGGTTCCATTATGGGTTATTTGTGATCCAGTGCCTTATTTTTCAAAACCACATCATATTGCAGTTCTGGTCGACTCTAATGCAGTTGTCGGACAAAGTTGAAGAGCAGCTAGGCTAGATATCCGATATTCACACATTAGTTAGAAGCTGTGTTTTTCGTGCAATGAGAGGTATCTATCATCTCATGTATGTTAGATAATTCCATTGGCAAATCTCATTAATTACTACCTGAACTTTATTCACGGCATCTAAATTAAAAGAGGTATTTGTACATTGGATTAACATTCTGTAGAAGACATACAAAGACAATACAAGTTTCAATTAAACAAGCATTCCTTTCTGAAAATACACATTCTAAGCGGCCTTCTTAGGTCAGCATGTTCACCCAATGTCTCTCCCACACTTCTAATCATAGACAGCATTCTTCCTTGCTTTCTTACTTGGGGGTGAAAGCCTGCAATAAACCATACAAACAGTTAGCACATACAACTAAATCTATTTCATGGTTCTTGATACTGATGTAATTAATAATTATAGCAAGTTGTACTGCTTCAACTCTTAAGGGCTTCACTTACAGCAAAAACGGTGGCATGACCAGGATCAGCAAGGTGGGCAAAGAGGTTGTCAATGGGGCCTGTGCCTGTGTAAATGTGTTGGAACCATGCACCCATCACGGCCAACATAGCCAGCCTCCCATTCTTAATCTCTTTTGTTCTCAACTCCTTGACTTTCTCAGGAGAACCACTTCCCCATCCAAGTGGGTCGAACCAAAGTCCTCCAGGATAACCAACGTCTGTCCCTGTGAGCTTGTTGTTGGGGAAGATGGGGTCTGTGTTAACAGACCCTGGCTTGAGGATGTCTGCCCACCGTCTTCCCTCGGCCCAGCCGATTAAGATTAGCTCGATAATGAAGAGGGTGGTTGTGTCAGTGAAGTATTCCAACTCTCCAGCAGTGTACCATGAAGGGGTGTTCAAGATACCAATCTTTGTTAGGAACTCTGGAATGAAAATACCTGCAGCACCTAACATTGCCCATCTGCAGTGCACAAGCTCTGATTGTACATTCCATCTCAGGGTCTCTGGATCAGATCCTGTTAAAGAACCAACATCACAACATTTAATTAAAAATAAAAAATAAAACTCAGAATGTGGCCTCAACACCACCACTAAAATTAAGTGATCTGTAATTATATAACACATTTGAGACATAAGAGTTCTCCATTTGAAATACATTAATTTAAGATTCATACTAAATATTACAAATCTAAAAGTAATAGTACTTTATCTGAACATACAAGAAATAAAATCTAAACCCTACTCACTTAACATGGAGACTGCCATGTTGCATTTGAGACAATTTTTTAACTCAAAAACTTAGTTATAACAATATATTAAATACTTCATTAGCGACTTTAACAATTTTTTTTATATACAGTAAAATTTAAGTTTATAATGTCAACTCTATGATGATTACTCTTATCATCAGATTAAGATACCAATTAGTTTTTAGTGCATGCGGAGTTTGAACTCATATCCCTTATTTGAAAAAAAAAAAAAAAAAAAAAACTTTACCAATTGAGGTAATTCAAACCCACGTATACTTTACCACTTAAATCCTTACTCAAAAATTAATATTCTAACAAAGTAAATAGGAAATTGAACTTACCAAGACCCAGAGGATCAAAACCAAAGTCTCCTGGGAGGCTACCATCAAGCCATGGAGGAGGGACGCTTCCTGGGAACCAGAGGGGCCTATCAGGGTCAGCTACAGCACACACCGAAACTGAACGTTTTGCGTTGGGTGCTGTATATTTTCTCACCACTCTCAGTTTCCCCCCACTTAGGAAAGAAGCTTTTGTTCCTCCCAATATAGATCCATTCTTCTGGGAACTGCAATATATATATATATATATATATAATACTTGTATAATTAATTAACTATAATTGTAGTCATTATGTTAAGCTCCAATTTGTGATCATATATGCAATGAATATAATCTGTGATCATATATGTAGTTAACTACCTAGTATTAGATCATTATATATATATATATGTGTGTGTGTGTGTGTGTGTGTGTGTGTGTCGTGTGTGTGTGTAAATAATGCATTGTTCTTTTATCAACACGGTTGTATGTTATGGACGTTAAAAAAACTTGCCTGGGGGAAGAGATGGCCACGGCTGCAATGGCAGAAGAAGCACAAACAGAAGCCATTTTAGGCTATCGGCCAAGATTTTCTTCAAAGAATTGCTGTTGCGTTTGATTGGTGTATGGGAACAAAATACATGAAAATGTGTTAATGTAAGCAGGGGCTTATCTTTAAGGATAGGAGAGTGAAGTTGTAATTGGATACTGGGATGCCATGTGGCATGCAGAATCTGATATCAACACCCTCAACCTCCAGTTCTTAGGCTTACTTGGAAAAATCAGGACTTGGTGGATCAAATTGTACGCACATGTGGCTCATATATCTTATTATCGGTTGCAATAGGATGACACACCACTATCATTTAAGTGGCCGTAGAGAGTGAAATTTTTAAGCAATCAGAAAGTGATACTTGTTATTGATGATGTCTAGTGACTAACGGAAATTCGCCATATGTCATTGAATGAAAATTACTAAGGATTTTTAAAAGTCAATTTCACATCGACACACGTGTTAATATATCACACATACAAGGTAATCAAACATTGCCATGTGTTACCAAAAATTAAGACATTTTAGTTAATTAAATGATGACATGTGCTCTTTCAAGGATGATAAAACTTAAAATTCCTCCATTTAAATTATGACTTGTTACCAATCAAAATTAACTATATGTCATTAAACCTCCTCAAAACTCCGATAAATAAAAGATCTATCAATCTCATAGGGGATATTCAGAAGTTTCGAAACTTTGCTGGAATCAAATCTCTAAAACTTCCAAGAACTTCAGCTATCGAAGCTTTATCAAATTCAAACTCTAAAACCATGAAGAACTTTTACATCAAACTTTAAAATGAAGAACACACGAATAACATTAAAATAATAAATGAAAAATACAAAGAACATGAAGAATGACAAGTCCCTAATAAACCTGCTACTAAGAGATTCATTTCAATTCCATTTATAAAAAATAAAAAATAAAAAAAAAAATAAAAAAAAAAAAAACTTTAAATCCATCTTCCAATAAAAGTGGAGGACATTTTGTTGTGAGTGTGTTGGGGTGTGTGAGTTTATATACTGCTCCGTGGAACTAAGTGTTGCATGCACTTTTGGTTTTGGCGTGTAATATTAAGCGAAAAAAAAAAAAAAAAAAGATTTTATGAGCACAATTCTTGAATTGAAGTCTTCTCCAATGAGATCGAATCAAGGGATTATTTTGTTGCAATACAATACAAACACATAGAATTCTACCTACTTATTCATTAATACCAAAATACATTTGTGAAACTATTTCTATTGTTTAATTTTCAATTTTGAAATTTTGTGTTTACAATAGCATTAATATTGGGCGCAGATGAAAATCAATCATAAATGGGCAACTTAACAATTATGAAAAAAAATTTATTAAAAGAGATAAATCTACCCCGTACGAGTTGAAATGTGTCTTTTTTGCCTTCTTATATTGCCTCTCATGGCGCAAATGAAATTTGGTCCTTGCCCTTAGCTGGAGTGATTCAAAGCCCAATTAAGCAAGCTGGTTGATTGGGCTGGATATGTGGCTCAATATATATTGCTACCTGGGCTCTAATTCTAGATCGAAGACAGGAACCGCCTTGATTAAATAATGGAATGCCCACTCCCAATTTATTTGGGCTGGACAGAACCCATTTATTTCAGTTGGACTTAACTTGGAGTCCATTATTCGAAAAATAAACCTTGGAATCTTGGCAACCTAATAGCTCACTATTGCAATTGATACCCCAACCCATTTCTCTTTCCTTCTCAAATCCTTATATGTTGGACTCTGCTGCGGTCTGTAATTTATACGTCAACAATAGGTAGCATTGAATTTTATAAACAAAATAAATTTTTTTATTAGATAGAACTTAGGTAAAAATGCAAATTAAAATATTTAAGTTTGACAAAAATTCATTTTAGTCATCATGAAGCAAATGCTATGAGTTGAAATTCTATCAAATCTTTTTTTTTTTTTCTCTTGTACTTGTACAAAAATTGTTATAAAATTCATTTCCATTAAATCACATTTTTAAATTAATAATTAAATTCAAAAGATAATTAATAAATCTCCGTTTTCAATCCATTCCTTTAACTTCCATTGATGACTAATGCAGACATTCTGTCCAATTCATGCTGTTTATTGCACCAAAACAATGTCCTTTTTGGAAAAATATATATATATATATATATATATGACTAAAGCTAAAACTAAAGATATAATTGGAAAAACTAAATGGAAAGATTAAATTGAAAGCACATTAAATTAAATAACTGAAATGAAAGAAAAAAAATGATACTTAAATGATTGAATTGAAAATCAATTAACCTTAGAGTCTTAGACAAGTAAATTGTAATTTAATTAAAACAACAATCTCAAAAGCGAAAAGAGTTCACTAAATTGTTTGGTAAGGATGGGAAGTAAATTGTTTGGTAAGGATGTAAAGTACCTTCCCAGATGGCAAACTAATTCTTACCTAGCTTCTTCTTTTTCTTTTTCTTTTTCATTTTTCTTTTTTCTTTATTATTAATTCTTGGAGCTAGGTATCAACAACCCATATTAATTCGTTCTTATCTTCATTCCTGAAGCAAAATCATAACCCCCAGTTTTATTGTATCACTCTAGGCATATAAAGGGGAGGCCCACAGCCGCACCACATTTTCAATATCTGCTTCTAAGTTCTATCAACTTGTCCTCCCACTTTGGTCATGGAGCCAAAATAAAAGTTTCAAATTAACTATGATTTTTTTTTTTTTTTCAGAGAGCTATGTATCAAAGTGCATTTTCGTTCCTAAGTTATCAATTGTTTTAATTTAGTCTTTAAAATTTTAAAATTGAATGACAATTGCTAATTTGAGGTCAAAACTATGATTTTGGACCCTTATTAGTTATTAGCCCTATATGAGAACAGTAATTCCTAATGTGATACACATTTACTATATATGTGTCCTTAAATCACAAAATTCTGGTAAAATAAAATTTAAAAAAAAAAAAAAAAACACGAGATAAATAGAAATATTTAAATATTGATTTTGGGAGACTAGCATAGAGCCTAAGGATGAAACTGAAATCTAATGGCATAATTCATAGACTAATTATATTTTAATTAAATAAATGAAACTAGGGATACTTAATCTAGGATGGAGGAGATCATGATTAAATATAGACATATTGAAGTTTGTGTATTTTTTTCAAAGACCATCCATGGTGATTTATTGAATGAAAATATTTTATCTCGCTTTGAGTATTATATTTTATGTTCTACCAATCATAATATGCTCGTTATATGTTTTTTTTTTTAATAATCAAAATTAAAATTAAAATAAACGAATAAATGACATTGTTTTTAGTTAAGCATAAAATTGAACACTGAAAGTGAGAAAAAAAAAATTATTTGCGATTTATCCTTTAGAGTTGTGTGAAAATTTTCTTATAGAATTTATTTTTTCCATGTGACAAAAAATTGACTTTATATGATCTTATGTACCTCCTTTCCACTCATGTGGCAGATGCTATTAGCCATCGCACAGTTCCAAGGGATGTGGACATGAATTAAGGGTGTCATGCGCAAATATAGTTATGTAAGACAACAAACCCTGTTTTGGGTTGAGTTAGACAAAATGATCCATCCAATTTATGCAGTAAAGAACCGACCAAGAAGTTTAAAATAGTGCAATCAAAGCCTTTTAAGGAAGCAATTGGTTTCTAGGCAGCAATTATATGTCTAACGTAATTAGTGAATGTTTGAGGTCTACCAACAAAAGCAGCACTTGTTTGATAGGACTTAGCAACCTTATTAGAAAGAGAGTGTGAAATCTTACATGTTCTCCCCCATACCTTAATTTCATTGGATTCCTTATTATATACTTTATTTTCATGCAAGCATGTGCTATCTATCAGTGCACTAATAATGTCTTAAAGGAAATTATGGTAAAAAAAAAACACTGTCTCCAACTGATGTGGTCCGAAAATGATAACACAAAATGTGTCCTCACTATAAGTTTATAATCTCTCTCAAAAAAAAAAAAAAAAAAAAAAAGGGGTCCTACAATTTGCCTTAACATTTTCACCGTTAGGTCTTTTTCATCGTTCCTTAGTTGTGAAGTCAACATGCGGAAGATGCACTACGTGGCATCATTGACTTGTGTTGGAGAAAGAACGGCACTCATAGTGAGTTTTGTTCTGAAAGTACTAAATAATGCCACATTCGGTTGTTATAATGACTGGTACAACTCTGCCAAACCTCGAAAAAAGCTAGGATTATTGTGTCGGTCTCTTCCTTACTTGGCCCCAAATATTATCATGTTGTTTTTCCAGTTTATCTTCAAACCATTCATTATACATATTCACATGCTGGTAGGGTTATATTGCTCATAGATTAGGGTTTCAAATTGCAACTGGGGTGGAAAATCTAATGCCAATAATGACCAAGTCTGCAATTGGTGAGTACATCACAAGAATTGATAAAAAAATGGGGATATATTGTTGGAATGTTAATCCTCACTTTATGAGTGCAATGTCCGTTGGCCCTAGCCCTAGAGCTCTAATACTACATCACTGTCAAATAAAGTGAAAGAAATGGAGAACATCCATATATATATATAACTACACACCCCTTTATTGCCGTATATTTTATCCCACATTTCCATTTGATAATTATAGCAGCTGGGTTCCATTAGCTCCCTTTTGTTGAAATGGTTCCAGACTACCAGAGCTTTCCTAATGTACGTGGGCCATTGGTGGTCATCAAACAAGCACCAATTCAACCTAATCCAGTGGATAATCAACGAAGAAAGCCTGGCTGGTAGATAGGGAAGTAAGACCCTTCAATTTCACCCTAGCTACTACTCCAAACATTAATGTAAAAGTCAGAATGTTTTGACATTTCATTTACTGTCTATTTAAAATATTTTGTTCATACACAACTTTCAAAATTCTACTTATTTTTTTAATTATATATAGTTGGACTTTTATTCAACTTATTTTTTATATATTAATAAAATAATGAAAATAAACTCTGCTAATAGAGCACTAAAAGAACATTTTTAAATGGTTGTTGAAGCTTTATTATATCTTGTCCCTCTAATTGGTAGCTTTGTGCACTAGTGCAATGATCTACAACTTCAGTTAACTTCTTTATTTTCTTTTCTCTATACTTCTTTCCCTTATTTTACATCATCATTGTGGGCATTTTAACGGAGTTCAAACCTTGTAGTAAATACGACATATTGTCAGATTTTGTAATGATCATGAAAGACAAGTTTCTAACAAATTCTTTGATTTCGTACATTAAAGGGAAAATTATTGCAACATATAGTATAAAATTAATCATAGATGGTTTTTACAATTTAAAAGCATATTGAGCTTCATTTTGATAAACCACAAATGATTGAGTAAAAATGTATTAAAAAAAAAGCATTCATTTTATATTTTAAAAAACATTTGATTTAATTTCCTTTGCAAATAAATAAGTGAGTATATTCAATTTTATATATATATATATATTATTAATTATTTATATACTTGAATCTTTTCTTTTTTAGAAAATATTAATTTGAATCTGCAATGTTTGATTTATGATGATTGTTCTTTATATGTTAATATACTAATTGGTTTTTTGTGTGGATTCAAACCTAAATTTCTTATTCAATGATAAATAATTTTACCATTTAAGCTAAATAAGTATATATAACTCTCTCTTTTCATCAGAAAAAGACACTAATCGATTTATCAAACAAGCAAAATTTGAATCTCATATATCTTATTTGGCAACAAATAACTTTACTAAATAAGAATATTTAGAACAAGGGAAATGCTTCACATTTTGAACGGTTCATAGCATTGTGTAATACTGTTAGCTCGCGAGAGAAAGTAACAATCATCCCCCTTGCTTACGGCCTAAGTTGCCAACCACTCCATCTAATAGAAAGTCAATGATTATGAAATATAAATCATTGACTCAAGTCAACTTTAGTAATCATACGTAATGCATATCCAACTTGATCCCCAGAGTAATATATTCACAAAGCAATAGTAAATGATTTTGAACTTGACTTGATTAAATGATCATCTCAATACACCTCAGATTTTCAAAATATTTTTGTTTTGAAATGTCTGAATATATATGGATGAATAATGAATTACCTATCTACCCCAAACCAAAAAAAAAAAAAAGAAAAAAAAAAAAGAGCAGATTCTTAGGGACAGAATCATTTGGAGTCCTTTTGTACTATACAATTTGGATCGGATAGGTCCATGGCAAAATGTCACTTCCAAATGTTGATCAAGCATAAAGCCTAGGAAAATTGAACTAGCTCAGATTTGAAAAATGTGATAAAATTTATATGGCTAAGCTAATTCCTATTCTATACTTGATGTCCAATATATGAAGAGGTTAATATCTATAGGGTTACTAATATTTTAACATGATTTAATATGAAGTCAACTTCTAACTGCACCATGTAGCAGAATGTGCATTGAGGATGTTGAAAAAAACGTCATGCCTTAATTAAGTCATGTAGCAGTTCTTACTAATATTCTAGCTCCTATGCCAGCAGCTAGCTAGCTAGCTAGCTAGCTAAGCAGTTAACTAAGTCAAACTCCTAATTGTTATCATAATGATCGCAAAATTGGATACAGCATGATATTCAATAACCCACCTGATTTGAATTATGTACTTATCATGCATGCATGGGGACCTAAACAACATGAAAAAATTTTGAATTTATTTTCTTTTCTGTACCTAAAACCAACTATGACTTACATGTTTAAATATTAGGCTGGTAGAAATTTATATATCGCCCCACCTGATTTGAATTATGTACTTATCATGCATGCATGGACACCTAAACAACATGAAACTTTTGAATTAATTTTCTTTACTGCACCTAAAACCAACTATGAATTACATGTTTAAATATTAGCCTGGTATAAATTTATATATCACCCCACCTGATTTGAATTATGTACTTATCATGCATGCATGGAGAACTAAACAACATGAAAGTTTTGAATTAATTTCTTTACTGCACCTAAAACCAACTATGACTTACATTTTTAAATATTAGGCTGGTATAAATTTATATACCTTCTTCTATAATATATACACAGTCAATGTTACTCACATGTGGAACAATGGAAGATGGTACAAGCAACAGTACCTTAGTTTCCAAACCTACGAATTCAGATTCATTGTTTTCCTCCCTATTCCTAGCATCCAAACAGATGTTGAGTTATACTAATCTAGTTATTGGACCAACATTGAGGCTGTTAAGCAAGTGACAATGTGATGCGCAAATAATAATAACAAAAACCCATAGAAGTTATGCTGTAGTTTAACCTTTTAATTAGTAGAAGTCGGCTGAGAAGAAAATATATCAAAAATAAATAAATAAATAAATAAAGATACTACACCCCAAAAAAAATGAGTAGTCATAATCTCTTAGGTAAACTTTATTAAGATTAGATGCCGACCAAACATCACAATTTTTTTTTAAATATACACAATGATGTAAACTTTGCTTGCTATATTTACCAACTAATCCGACTCTTCCAATCTCTTCAAAGCTATATCAGCCTGTCGTTCTTTTAGACGGCCATATATCATCATCAATGTAATGTACGTGCCGTCGCAGTCAACCTAATTATTATTATTAGTATTAGTACTATTATCATAATCATCATCTTATATACATATATATATATATATATATGTATATATATATCTGGATGTTCTTAAACACATAGGTGAAAGCTACATGATATTAGTTTTATTTGTAAGTCAAATGGAAAATAGGAGACGATTAGATGAAATGGAGCCCTCAAACATGACGTTTAACTAGTTATCAACCAAGGTGCATGCATATGATACTACAATCTAGGACCACTACATATTAGCAATATTAGGCATGTTACACTCTCTTTTATTAAATTTATATATGATGATATGACATACTTTGGCATATGTTTGAGGCTACTTCTTTGTTTTTTATTTTTTAGAAGTTTAGGTTGGAAAGTTCCCATAAATATTTTTTTTTTCTTTCTCAAAGGACGTCGCTTTATCTACAAATTAAATTATATTTTTGAAATGAACTTTCATATAAGCTTTTTTTATAGTTTAACTTGTGTGCCAATTCACTATTCTAGAAGCTGTGACATCAAAAGAAATCAAATAATTGGAATTAAATTCAGAACTCTAACATTCGAGGATTCAATTTTTAATCTTAAAAAGATTAGGAGTTGACTAGGCTAAAACTAGATTATGGTAAACGCCTTTGTAATGATGTAATTCAAATAACAGAACGAAATGCTCATATCTGTACTGATACGGAAAAAGTGAATATATTACAATTAGAAAAATATCACTGATGCAATTAATATAATATCATTGCTCAACCAAATTGACTTTATTCGCCAACTAAAGAGCCTAAGGAACAGTCCGATCACGTAAGAGCCAGTGCTTAGAGCAGCCCAAGCACCGAGTAAGAGTAACGACCTCCGATTGCCAAATCCAGATACACAGTTACTCCCAATATGGAAATCAGTGGTTACATATGAGGAATCATAGACATAATGAAGGCAGTTATACCCACCATTTAAGACTCATTACAGATTTATAATCACATACAAAATATGGCTAAAACCCAGGAAATGCCCTTCGGACAACCCTGTATAGGAAAGAACCCCAATCAAAGATGAAGGAGATCATTATTTTATTGTGTGAACAAGTTCTTCTAGCCATATTTTCTAACTTGGAACTGGAATTGTTAGTTTGATACCACACCGTACTACTCTGAGTCTTTATTTTTGAAGGGCATTGCTTCAACCAGTCAATCGTATTACCAACAGAACCAATATATAATCAATATGCATACTCCAATACTCCCTCTAGGGGTATTGTGTAATGAACTCATTGTTCTGGGGCCAGATGTAAATTGTGAAGTTTTAAGTTCAATTCACAACACTCATGTTCCATGAGATTTTCAAGGTGTATCATGGGCAGGGATATTGAAATAGTTTTTCCAAACACTGGAACATCGCTTTCTTAAAAATATATATTTTTTAAAAATCTAAAAGCATCATCCAATATTATTATCCATTTAAATGCCTTGCAAATGAGGCCATTTGTAACAAGGCATGACTAGAAATGTGATAAGGAAAAATCTGTTTCACATATAGTAACTAATGATGCAGTTGATCGACAGTCCCACTTGGTCCGCAAATGCCTATAAGGAAAGGAAGAGATGGTAAGTGATTCATCAGAGTTGAGCGAATAAAGGGACTCTCCAATGCTTAAGTTAGATCATAAGATTTTAAGAGAAAAGCTAAAAGATGTGGTTCTAGGGTTATTTGTTAATACTTGTTTTGGTGATCAACTCCCATTATTTATGTTGTTTAGGAATTTGATCTCTTTTAGATATTAGCAAGATTATCCAAATTAATTTAGTCCCCATAATATAGGGTTTTTGAGTGAATAATGGGATTGATATTGTATCATAAATTTTTGTGTTGGTAGCTAGGTAAGTCAGAATGTACTTTTTTATGGAGAGCAAGTTAACTTGATTTGCCACATTTAGTGTCAGTTTGGAATAACTTATTTAACTGAAACTGAAATTTTTTTACTAAAAGTGTAAAAAAAAAAAATAAAAGTTAAAAAATAAACTAAATAGTATAGTGGGACCCATAAATAGTATCAAAAAGTGAATGAGACCTATAAATAATAGCAAAAATAAGATAAAAGTGAAGATAAGCTGAAAAATTCAGCTCATTCCAAACGCACACTTAATAAGTCAGGCTTCTCATTCTCTAACTGACCTGCTACATTATTGTTTAAGTTGCCACATTAGCAGCCTTATACTTAAGTCAAACCAAGATGACACGTCATACTTTTCTCATTAATAAAATTTTGTTCCAAGTTGTTACATGACTCATACTTTTCTCATTAATAAAATTTTGTTCCAAGTTGTTACATGACTTTATTTGCTACAATAAAGTAGAAATGTGAAAAGTTGGGAGCTTATTAAAGCAAATAAATTTCTTCATAATTTTTTACCCAAGAGAACGAAATGACTAAGCAAGCAAAATATACAATGCCCGGCAGTGATTTACAGAAGGATATGTTCAAGTTTTATTATGTATGATTTTAAAAGCCAAATTTTTAAAGAACAAAAAGAAGAAAAAGAAGAAGAAGAAAGATTTAAGGTTTTGAGGTCAAATTAGGCTTCGACTAGCTAGAGATCGAATCATGATGATGTAGTCTTTAATTAATATAAAAATCAATAAATTAAGTTTATGAAAATTAACAATCTAACAATATTAATGAGGTTCAAATATATCTTGATTAAAGACAAAATGATATTTTATTATATTAGTTTTAGAGATTAGGTAGATATTTTCTTATTATATGAATTTTTTGAACAAATTTGTACCATTCTTAAAACCCCAAAATATTGATGTAGTTAAAGTAAATAGTTTGGCTACTATAGTTATCTCTGCCCAAGTTACCTGTCAAAATTGAATGAATTATGTTTATTAAAAAAAAGTAAGGCCATTCATGTCTCTCCCTCGATCTCTGTCTAACCAAATTCACGGCGAGGTAGAAATTATTTGATCTTGGCAATAGTGGGTACATTTTGTCTGGAGGCATGGGGCCATATAATGTAGTCAGCCAGAGGCTCTAGTTAATATGGCGGGAAAACTCTTCTCTTCTTTTATACAAATTTTTAAAAAGCCCCACTCAAATTTAATTACTTTATTAGTTAGAATAATACATGGAAATTCTTTAGTTATTCTAATACAATTATATTTAAGGCTTGCGGCTAGTCAAATAAAAAATAAAGTATGGTGTGAGTAATAAAATATTAAAATGTTGTATGTGTTCAATATGCGTGTACTAATTTATTTATTTTTTCAAAAAAATTATTATTATTATTATTTTCTTATATTTTGTTGATCTTTGAGACAAGAAAGAATGTAAGGCTGTATGGGATGCCAATTGAGGTTTGAAAGGTTGATTGAAATCATAATTTCCTAAAATGATTCTTCATTGATATGTTCTTTGTTTTTTTTTTTTTTTTTTTAAGAAACTTATAATTTTAATAAAATATTTAAAAAATTTAAGGTTTCCTCTGTAATTTTAGTTTAATTAGTTATCTCTCATAAATGAAAATTTTAACTCAATTTTCAATAAATATAACAAATGCATATGTAACTCCATGCTGTGTGATTTGAGTTTTATGCATCGAAAATACTATACATACTGCAAGTTTATTAAATAAAACTGACAAATTGATGTGACAATAAATCTAATTGGCGGATTTCTATCATCTCATAATAAATATTTGAATTGCCTCTTTATTATTAATGACACATAGTTTATAAATTTAATGTTTTTTTAAGAAGAATTTGTAAACCTAATGTAGTAAAACTTGTAGTATCCGTATTAATCCTCTTTATACAATTTCACTGGTCCTAGAGAGTATCCCTCTATTAATTTTTTGGGGTTTCGTCTCTGTGGGGGTAATGGCAATGCCACATAGTGTTCAGGAGTTCAAATGAACCCCCTGACTTGGGGAATTATATAAATATATATATATATATATAATATTTTTTAAAATTTTGTTTTGACCACCCTATATTGAAAATTTGAACCCCCTAAAAGAAACCTAATAACAAATCAATTCAACACCAACATTTATCTTAGCCTTTTTAAACAAACATAAAAAACTCAACAACAAACCAATTTGATCTAAAATCTGATAAAAAAAAAATAGCAAGTCCAACAACAAAAATTAGTCATCTGCTGATCCTAAATTTCAAAAAGCGTGAGATAGTGGAAGTGGGAAATGGGAAATGGGAAGTAAAGAATTTTTTTTTTTTAATGATTGTATATTCTTGTGTTGAATTATTAATAGAGTAATGCAAAAGAAACAAAACAAAATTATTTTAAATGAGTTACAAAGACTAATAAGTTATCAAAGTTGAGTTGAATTGTTAAATAAAATAATTGAAATGAACAAAGACAAAAACTAATAAATAATAAATTAAAATATTCTAATTAATAATAATAATAATTAATAAATTTATTATAGTAAGTGTAAGGACGCGGTTTGAGTCCTAAGTCCAAAAAGTAAGTGGATCCAAGCTCAATGAGCCAAATACAATGAATTTGTAGAAAGTGAGTTAGAAAACTTGGTTATAATGAGTTGTGTAACAATTATAATGAATCCAGATAATAATAAAATAAAAGTGGACTGGTCTTATCTAAGGAAAATTATCCTCGGCACAGTCCGAGGAGATCAATTCTTGTATATATTACTTGAAGTTGGTTACAAATACTGTTCTAATTGCTACATTGTTTCTTTCTTAATTCTTCGATCCCTTTCTCTTAGGGCTCTCTCTCATTTATACTATCTCTCCCTTCTCATTTCTACCCTCCACCTGGACAATAGATTGCTTATGTTAATCTTTGTCTCATCAGCACCCTCCTGAAATCTATGGGGGTAGCTCTAAGGCCAAAAAGCACTGTTCAGATATCACTTCCTCATTAATGCAGCCAGAGAGTTAGCTACAGAGCATTCAATGAGGTGGTAGTAGCTTTCCCTTAGATATTTCTTAACTCTCATCCCTCCTATATGTTCATAATGCATGTCTTTATCAATAGAACTTCCTAAAACGTCACCCTAGATGATAGGACACAAATTTTTATCTTTGCTTCATTTAGCCGAGGGAGATATTCCTCCTCGGCCTACCTTCCCCAACCCTCTCATTTGTAGCTTACTCATGAGGCTCTAATTCTTACATCTTCAATACTGTTTATATGTTTTCGGACCACTCAACGTCCTCGGCCAAGGTCCAAGGCCCAATATATACTTTTGGGCCCTTTATCTCTACTATCGCCCCTCAAAACTCTAGTTTTTCCCCTTTTATTCGAGGAGAAAAAATGGGGTTTTGACTTTAGAGAATTAAATCCATTTGTTTCTTTGATTTACACACGTGAGAATATCGCTTCGCGTGTCCCGTAACTATTCCTGATGCTTCGGAGCCCGCAATGTCTCATTAAATACTCGAAGCAGCACTTTATTCCCTACATCCTACGGTGAGATGTAGATCCTATGGTTGGCATTTCTTTTTGAATTTTGAGCAGGATAACTCCCACTTAATTTCACGTCCTATATAAGACGCCTGGAGGGTTTAATTTTTTCCACTTCATAAATCTACAAACTCTTAAGACTTCTCAAACTATCAAGCTTCTAAGAATTCCCCAATCTCCTAACTCTCAAGAAGCTCCTGAAGCATCACCTATTCTTATTCTTGTTAGTTTTCACGCTCATAGGTTCTTTTCTTCTCGGCCAATCTCCTCGGCCTTCCAACCCTTACTTCCTTTTCAAAAAAATTTCCCTCATTTCCTTTTAACTTGTTTAGATGGGTAGGTCTAAACACCTTGTAGATACTTCTGCCAGTATGAAGGGTTTTAGGGCTAAATATCACATTCCACAGGGGGTTGCCCTGTGGTATTGTTCTCCAGATCAAGTGGTTACAGATAGAAAAGAAGGGTAAGTTGTCATTCATATGATCGCCTTCATAGAAGGAGGAATGATGCTTCACATGGGTAGGGTAACCCGAGATTACCTAATTAACCATAAGTTGTGTCCTCACCAGTTTGCGCCCAACCTATTTAAAGTCTTGGGTAGCGTCGATGCTCTCAATTAACAAATGGGTTTGAGACTCACCTGGCACAATGTCATCCACATGTACGAGTGCCATTCACTTGCTAACTCGAGGTATTACCTCAAGTCTAGGTCCTCCATTGTTAGGCTTATATCGTGTCTTCCTAAGTCCAACAAGGGCCTGAAGGATGACTATCTAATAGCCTCTAGAGAATAGCACAACGGTCTTCACTGCCCAACTCGAAAATGAGAGTCAGGTGGGGTACCCTAGGGTTAGGTCCCATGACATGGGATTTAGTTCTTTCAACTTTGCTACTCTTCCCTTTAGCATTTCATTTCCCTTTGATAATGAGTTTTATTAATCTGACCATGATTTTGCTCCTCGACTGCTTTTGCAGATAAAAGGCATATAATGCCTCGCCTCAGTTTGGTCAACATTGCAGACCTTAACAAAGTCCTAAAGTCTGAGGTGTTTGTGAGTGAGGATAGGCAGTTGAGAGCGGTCCATCTCATTCTCGATTTCAAGCCATTATCAGACACTTGCCAGGACGTGGGCCATGCAATCAAGGCATGCGATCCTCAGCTACGTGGGATAGACGTCTCGGTTCTCAGGTTCCTGGCTTGCAAAGATGTTGTGCCAGTTGAACTGCCATCTCAACGTGCCCTCCCTGAAGTAGCAGTTCCGAGGGAAAAGACTACTTCCTCAAGCTTATCACTCGAGGAGGAAATAGATCAATTCCAACTCGAGAAAGAAGAAGAGGCGCGAGTAGATCCCATTGAGATCCTGGATTCAGAGGGTGAGCTTGACAAATCCTCAGCAGCTCGCTCCCCCAGTTAATAATCGCTAAGGTAAATAACAGCTCCGAGAAGGAAGAAGCAATGGCTCTGAATCCGAGGAAAGGCTTGAGGGGCCTCATAGCTGGGAGGAATAAAGGATCGTCATCCAATGAGGCCCCTAAATCCCAGCTTCCCCTTACCCTCTCCCTTCCCCCTCCTTCTCCTACAACCACAATCAATTTGCTCTTCATCCATAACTTGAAGAAGAAAAGGAAGGATCAAGAAGTGAAGGAGGGTGAGGTGGTCCCTTAAAAGGAGGCCAAATAGTAGAAGACAGCCAAGGACAAGCAGGGCTTCTCTGTGGATAGTAAGGAGGACCTAAGTATGGCTAAGGTGCGCCAACAACAACGTACTTGGGCTCCTCGGCTGGAGCTGGATGGTCCCATGGAACTCCTCCATTAGGGAGTTCCAAAGAGGGCACTCCTCCTATGTTGTTGAAACCCTAGAGCAGCCCTTTCTCCTACTGAAAGACATGGACAGTCTAAGGCACATAAGGTAGCCAGACCTCTTTATGTCCCTGAAAAAGGATCTTGCCATGGTAAGTTCACCATCATATCTTTTAGCTAAATGCTAAGATGCCCTTACCATTCTCTCTTCTTTTTCTTTTTTTACATGGGATAGCCATGAAGCAGGAGAACCAAGAACTAGCCACCAAGCTGACCACTGAGGAGAGGGCGTGAAGGAGTGCTAAGGCTGGCCTAAAGAATGTACAGGACTAGGCTGAAGATCAGCGTAAAAAGCTCTATCTTACTGAGATAGAGCTGGCCACACAGAAGCAGCTAGTCCTAGACCTTAAAACTGATTTGGAGAAAGCCAAAGATGTTGCTTGGATGGTCAAGGAAGCTGCGGAGGCTTCAAGACAAGCATCCTATAACCTCGGGATAGAAGAAATCGAGATCCGGCTTGCTGAGGAGCTGACCGAGGTATGTAGGGATTACTGCAATAAGACATGGATAGAGGCCCTCAACCTTGCAGAGGTCCCTACTGCCTCAGAGTAAAGGCAGGCTGGGAGTGCTTACTACCCTCTTGACATCCGCGAAGTCCTAGCTGCCCTCCCACCTCCCTATGCCCTTGCTCTAGAATCCTCTGAGCAACCCCTGACTACTCAGGCCTTTCTTCCCCCTCCAAGGCTTCCAAAGGATCCAACCAAGCTAGCAATCAAGGCCAAGGGGCTGAAGTGGCCAAGGATAAAGGCAAGGGCAAGGAGGCCAAGCCCCCCTTAGAGGCCAAGGATGCTGCCAAGGCCTAGGATGCTGCAATCAAAGCGAAGAAGGCTGAGGCCAAATCCAAAGAGGCTGACCCCAAGGCCAAACATGCTCCTGCCTCTTAGCCGAGCAAAAAAGAAGACCCTCTTCCTCCTCTAGCCAAGGCCTAGCTCTTAGGATTTTATTTCCTTTCTGTCATTTTTCTTTTCTTTTTTTTCTTTTTGTAGTTTTCCTTTGTATCTTTTCTTTTGTGGTGGCAATTTGCCATTGTATATAATGTACCTTTCCTTTATTTAATAAAAAGGCCTGCACTTTTTACTTTATGAATCTTTCCTTTCTCTGTAATATTTATTTTATAGTTTGTGCAGTTATCATTTTTCACTCTGATGGGAATTAAAACTAATGATGTTGTTGACAGTAGTGAATTATTGCCACCCTGACTTTACCAAAGCTAACAATAGTGCATTGTTGCTAACTCAGACAAATTAAACACGTATAAATAATAAGGAAAATGACCATGTACTTAAGCAAATAACCAAGAACATTAACTTACTCAAGGCAAGTGATCTGAGGAGCTGGATATAATCTGGAATCTGTTTTAACACTTAGAAAATATAAATAGAAAGTGCTAATTTACCCAAGGCATGTGGCTTGAGTAGCCAGGCATAACCAAGATTCTGTTTAACACTTAGAAAAATAAATAGAGAGTGTTAATTTACCCAATACATGTGGTTTGAGGAGCCAAGCATAACCAAAATTTTGTTTAACACTTAGAAAAATAAATAATAAATAGAGAGTGCTAATTTTCCCAAGGCATATGGTTAGAGGAGCCAGGCATAACAAAAGTTCTGTTTAACACTTAAAAAGATGTCATTAAGTATTAATTTACTCAAAACATATGGTCCAAGGGACCAGGCATAACTAAGGTTCTGTTTAACTAGGAGTCAGGTATGACCAAGGTTCTGTTTGGTATCCAAATAAATAATAGGAAGTACATCACATAATGTAATAAATTAGAATATGACAAGGGAAACTTTTATTAATTTTAATACATTCTCAGGTTGTTTACATTCCAGGGGCGTGGTACAATATTTTCATCTAGATCTTCAAGATAATAGGCACATATTCTAGCCATCGAGGTGATGCGATACATCTCTTCCCAGTTTGGCCCTAATTTTCCCTATGCTGGGTTCTTTGCAGTGTCTAAAACTTTTCTTAACACCAAGTCTCCAAGTGCTAGTGGCCTTAACTTCATATTGACATCATACTTGTAACGACCCCGCCCCATCTGTGTAGATATTGTTTGCTTTAAGACTCATACCCCTCACAGTTTTGTTCTCTCCCAAAGCACACTGCAGTGAGAGAAAATGCCTCTACACATTAAAGGGAGGGCATTCCTTATAAACCCATTCTCATGTACTTTCCTAGGCGATGTAGGATTCCATGGAATGCAAGACCCCCCTTTTTGGGTCACTACAATATCCACCCCCTTACCTGTGTAGATATTGTCCGCTTTGGGACCCATACCCCTTACGGTTTTGTTCTCCCCCAAAGCACATAGCAATGGGGAAAAATGTCTCTACACATTGAAGGGAGGTCATTCTTTATAAACACATTCTCATGTGCTTCCTTAGGCGATGTGGGATTCTATAGAATGCAAGACCCCCCCTTTTTGGGTCACTACAATACCCTTGCTTGAACTTGTGTTGATAATACGCCAATTGAACCATGGCATTTTCTCTTCGCTCTTCAATTAAGTCTAAGCTCTTACCTAATAGCCCATCATTGTTGCACGGGGTGAAAGAACTCATTGTCAGCGTTGGGAATCCAATCTCTGGAGGGATAACAGCCTCGACTCCATAAGTCATTGAAAAGGGTGTCTCTCTCATTGACCTACGAGGTGTGGTCCGATACGTCCAAATGAAGTGTGACAACTCTTCCACCCATTTTTCATTTGCATTATCCAATATTTTCTTGAGTCCATTCACTATGACCTTATTAACAGCCCCAGCTTGTCCATTCCCTTGTGGATAAGCCAAGGTGGAATACCTATTCATAATTCCCAGGTCACAACAATACCTCCTGAAGGCCTTGCTATCAAACTGAAGGTCATTGTCTAAGATTAGGGTATGGGGGATCCTGAACCAAGTGACAATATTTTTCCAAACAAACCTCTTGGCACCCACGTTCTTGATATTTGCCAATGGTTCAGTTTCAACCCACTTGGTGAAGTAATATGTGCCGACTAGTAAATAACTCTTATTTCCTACTGCCTTAAGGAAAGGACCTACAATGTCCAAAACCTCATTGAGCAAACGGTCAAGGGCTAGACAAAGAATTAAGGACTCCTCTCGATTAGTGAATGTTTGGTGCGATTCTTTGGCATTGATACTTCTTCACATACTCTTGTGTTTCCTTTTGCATGTTCGGCCACCAGTATTCCTGAGTGAAGGCTTTGTGAGACAAAGACTGCCTCTTGTGTGGCTTCCACAAATCACTTCATGTAACTTCTCAAGGAGTAGCTCTGATGCTTCAGGGTATATGCATAGCAAGTATGACCTAGAAAAAGAGCACTTGTACAATTTTTGGTCCTCGAACAACCAAAACCAAAGAGACTTTCTTCGCACCTTGTCAGCTTCTGATTTCTCCTCAGGCAAGATATATTCCTTAAGGAATAGCACTATAGGGTCTATCCAGCTAGGCCCCACCCTAATTTGATGGATATGGATCATCTCTCTCTTCACTTCAGTAGGCTTGTACAAGTCTTCAATAAGGATAACTCGAGATAAACCCTATGCCGAGGAGGTTGCAAGAGTGGCCAGAAAGTTAGCATGTGTGTTTCCACTCTTACGGATATGCAGCAAGCTAAAATACTCAAATCCTAATTACAAATGCCTAACTTGATTCAAATATTCTTGCATTCTCACATCTTTGGCCTCTAATTCCTTTTTCACTTGGCCCACGACCAATCTTGAATCCGAGAATATCTCCACTGCCTTTTGGCCCATTTTTGAACCATAGTCATTCCCACCAATAGAAGCTCATACTCAACCTCATTGTTTGTGGCCGAGAAGCCTAAACTTAAAGATTTCTCAATAGTGATCTTCTCTGGAGATACTAAAACTAGCCCCACTACGGATCTCCTTTGATTTGTTGCACCATCAATGTATACCCTCCAAAATAAAGGCTCCTGTAGGGAGACCATGCCAACTGATTTTCCATCCATGCCCTACCTCTCTACCTCTTCTTCTAATGGGGATTCAGCAAACTCGGCCACCAAACCTACGAGGACCTGGCCCTTGACAGAAGTGTGAGGCATATACTTAATGTCAAAAGCCCCTAGTATTGTACCCCACTTGGTAATCCTCCCTGTGAAATCAGCACTCCGAAGTAGGGATCGAAGTGGAAGTTAGGTCAAAATAACAACTGTATGGGATTTGAAGTAGTGAGGGAATTTGCGTGTAAAATGTACTACTGCCAAAATGGCATTCTCCAATGGTAGATAATGAATCTCTGCTTCATGCAACAACTTGCTTACATAGTAAACTGGCCTCTGCACGCTATTGTCAATTCACACTAGCACTAAGCTTACAGCATGAGAAGCCACAGCAACGTAAGCAAATAAGACCTCGTCCATCTTGGGTCTGGATATGACAGGTGGCTGAGAAAGGTATTCCTTAAGTTTTTGGAAGGCCGAGGCATACTCCTCAATCTACTCAAATCCCTTCCACTTATTCAACAGCTAGAAGAAGGGTCTGCATCTGTCCGCTGACCGAGAGATGAACTGATTCAAGGCAGCAGTCATTCCTATTAGCTTTTAGACCTCTTTAGGATTTCGAGGTGATTGTAGACTATTAATTGCCTTAACCTGATCAAGATTGACCTCAATTCCGGGATGAGTGACCATATATCCCATAAATTTGCCTGATCCCACACCAAAGGAGCACTTGGAGGCATTAAGGCGCAACTTGTGTTTCCTCAATATTTCGAAAATATCCCTGAGGTCTCCTAGGTGCTCGGACACCACCTTACTCTTTACCACTATATCATCTATATAGACCTCAATATTATTGCCCAACTATGATTCAAACATCCTAGTCATCATCTTTTAATAGGTAAGCCCTGCATTTTTCAAACCAAAAAGCATCACCTTGTAGTGGTAATTTCCAGTAGAAGTGGCAAAAGCTATCTTCTCTTGATCACCCAAGGCCAGTGGTATTTGATGGTATCCCTAAAATGCGTCCAAAATGCTCATCCGAGGATGGCCTACAGTTGCATTTACTAACTAGTCTATCCAAGGCATAGGAAAATGGTCTTTTGAACAGACCTTATTTAAATTTGTGAAGTCCACACACACTCGCCACTTCCTATTTTTCTTCTTCACCACTACAGTATTGGCCAGCCACTCCAGGTAAAACACCTCTTTAATAGCCTCAACCTGCTTGAGCCTCATTACCTCATCTTTGACAGCATCAGAATGATCCTTAGATGAGCACCGAGGTAGTTGCTTTCTAAGGGTGACAGATGGATTGACATTCAAATGATGATAGATGAAGCTCAGATCCACCCCAGGAGTTTCGTAAGCACTCCACACAAACACATCAATGTTCCTCCTAAGAAACTCTACCAGCTCTTCCTTTTCATGAGGAGGCAGCTGAGTTCCGGCCTAAAAAAACTTCTCTGGGTCATCACCTATAACAATTTTCTCTATATCCTCACATTTCGCCTTCTCGACTATCCCCTTCACGAGTAACACTAGAGTTCTAGATTGCTATAAACCCCTATCAGTAGAGGCCAAAATCACAGTTTCAGGCTGATGCATAATTGTGACCACCAAGCATTGTCTAGCCACGATCTAGCTCCCAACTAGCTCCTTGATTTGGTCCTCGAACGAATACTTCACTTTCAAATTGAGGGTGGAAGAAACAACCCCTAGGGCATGGAGCCAAGGTCATGCTACAATGGCTGTATATGGAGAATAAGCATCCACCATAATAAAATCCACCACCACCACCTTTAAGTCAGCCTGCGCGGGTAGTCTAATCTGACCTTTTGGAATAACAACCTTCCCATCAAAGCCCAACAAAGGTGAATCATAACTCGTCAAATCTTCCGGCTTCAAGTTTAGGCCCTTATACAAATTAGGATACATAATCTCTGCCCCACTATCCTAATCCACCATCACCGTCTTCACGTCATACCCCACTATTTTAAGGGTGATCACTAGGGTGTCATCATGTAGTTTTATGGTTCCGACCTTATCCTTATTCGAGAAGCTCAACGCTGGTCGGACCTCCATCCTAGCCCTCTTTGGCTCATGTACAAAGTCCTTAGCAGGTGGCCTAGCCACAGACATCACCTTGGACGAATGAGAACTAGTCCTCCTCGAAGCAACGATAATGACACTGATTGTGCCCAAAGGGGCTCTTGAAGAAGCATCTCTCCGAGGCTCTAATCCTGCCTGGCCCCCCTGACCACTGGGATGATATAGAAATTGCTTCAACCTTCCTTCTCGGACCAATTGATCCCACAAAGTCCTACAATCCTCTGTGGTATGTCTGCGGTCCTGGTGGTATTGGCAGTGAAGGTTTTGATTACGCTTCATGTGGTCGCCTCCCATCTTATTTAGTCATTTAAAGAATGGCTTATTCTTAATATTCTCCAAAACCTAGTGTACTGATTCTCAAAACACCGTATTAACCATCTGAGCATTGGTAGACCCCAATTGCCTAACAAAGTCTCTCCGAGGCCAATTATTATTGTATTGATCCGACCTGAAATCCCTCATCTCCTGAGGGATAACCTTAGCCTTCCCCATCCCTTGTTGTTGGTCTCCCTCAACTCGCTTATACTTATCAATCTGGTCCATGAGCTGACATACACGGGTAGTAGGTTTCCCAGTCAAAGACTTTCCCAAACCATGCTCGATAGGTAGGCCGACCTTGAAAGTCCTTATGGAAACATCATCGAAGTCACCATCTATCTCATTGAACATCTCCTAGTATCTGTCTGAGTACGTTTTTGGGATCTCCACTTCTCTCAGATTCAAGGACAGTTAAGAATCTAAGGGTCGGGCCCCAGGCTAGACGGGAACACCTTGCACATCAAGGCCTCATTCCTAGAGTGGACAGCCATTCTCTAGTTAAAGTGGCTTACATGCTCCATAAGGTCAGTTCGTCCATTGTAAATGGTGAACGTTGGTTAAGTGAATCGACGATGAAGTTTTGCCCCTTCAATTCTGCGCGTGAAAGGCAACTTGGAAATTTGGTTCAAAGCCTTGCTCATGGCATCGTTTTCCAGGCCTTTGCGAGACAGGCTCCTACTCTTATGCTCATGGTGGTAATCCTTATCACACGAGAAATACTCATTGGGTGGAGTTCTCGATCTGGGTCTATAGCTAGCATCCCCCTCATCACTAGAAGAAACGTTAGAGTTGGGGGGAGTTCGTCTTTGCCGTTCATGACGCAACTTCCTCTTCAAATGATCAATCTCCAGTTGCATGACTTTGGCATTTTCCTTATAAGAGACATGACTCCCACCTCGAGAGTGGCTTCTACTATTATAGGTGGTACACACACTAGCCTCCCAGTCCCTTTTGCGTTCAAGATTAAGGAAATGATCTTGACGTTGGGACCCCGTAGATTCCTCTCGGTTTGGACCTGTACCTACCATAACTGACCGTTACACTCACTATATCACAAGGATTCCCCATAGATGACGCCAATTGTAAGGATGCGGTTTAAGTCCTAAGCCCAAAAAGTAAGTGGATCTAGGCCCAATGAGCCCAATACAATGAATTTGTAAAGAGTGGGTTGGAAAACTAGGTTATAATGAGTTGGGTAACAATTATAATGGATCCAAATGACAATAAAGTAAAAGTGGGCTAGTTTTATCTAAGGAAAATTATCCTTGGCACAGTTCGAGGAGATCAGTTTTTGTATATATTACCTGAAGTTGGTTACAAATACAGTTCTAATTGCTATAGTGTTTCTTTCTTAATTCTCCGATCCCTTTCTCTTAAGGCTCTCCTTCTCATTTATACTATCTCTCCCTTATCATTTCTACCTTCCACGTGGATAGTAGATCGCTTGTGTTAATCCCTGTCCCATTAGCACCCTCCTGAAGTCTTTGGGGGTAGCTATAAGACTAAAAAGTATTGTTCATATATCACTTGCTCATTAATGTGGCAAGAGAGTTAGCTACAGAGCATTTAATGCGGTGGTAGCAGCTTTCCCTTAGATATTTCTTAGCTCCCATCCCTCTTGTACGTTCATAATGCATGTCCTTATCAATAAAACTTCCTGGAACGTCACCCTGAATGATAGGACACACATTTTGATCTTCGCTTCTTTTAGCTGAGGGGATATTCCTCTTCGGCCTACCTTCCCCAACCCTCTCATTTGTAGCTTACTCACGCGGCTCTGAGTCTTACATATACTTTTGGGCCCCTTATCCCTACAATAAGAGATAATAGATGATTTTTAAGATTTAATTTTAACAACACTAATCTTGAATATACTAAGAAACAATATGCTTAATGAATTTATACTTTATCCTTTATTCTCTTGTTGTTCTGTGGATATATTTTTTATAATGAAATAACGCATGCCACAAGACTCATCTCTCACCTAAGATTTATTATCTCAAAGAACTCATGTTGACTTGAAAAATCTTCCTTTGAATCATAGGTTGCGAAGAATCTCATCTTATCATCCTAATAATGAAGATGAAATGAGAAAATATTATTTACAAAGAAATCCTCATAGGTTGCGAACAGTCTCATCTTATCATCCTAATAGTAAAGATGAAATAAGAAAATATTATTTACAAAAGAAATCCTTATCAACCGCTTTAACAGGAATTTGAATAACCTTCCTAGAAAAAATTTCTATAGCCGCCACTGCGTGCGTGCAGTGCATTCAATTTCTTCAACCAACGTCATACAAGAGTAAAGATAATCATTGGGCACAAACCTTATGTTATGTATGTAAGTGGTAGGAATACATTAAACTACGGAACTTGATTGTTTTCAAGAATGAACAGTAGCGTGATTGGTTGCCCAGAAATCCCATCAAGTCATAATCCGAGAAAGAAATTGTAATTACGAACTCACATGGGCGGCTTTAACTGAGGTTAACTTCACTTACCATGCACGTTAAGATTGTCTTAGGTATGGCCAGCAATAAGCAATCTTACCACATCACGTTGGTTACTTTGTGAGCTTCTTCCAACTTTTTATTTTTTTTTTTAAATAAACCAGCTTGAGTTCTGCTTAAGCCATCAACGCCCCTCAACTTAAGTCACATCATGCAAAATTATACATATACTTGCTATAACTGCTACTCTCTCTTCCTTAGAAAATTCTTCGTAAACCCCACTTTTTTCTTCTTCTTTGTTTTTTAACAAATACTAATAATAAGTTTGAATTATCTTAACCATTTTTTGGTAAAAGTAACTTTCCCACTAATCCTGGATATGATTTCTAAGTTTCTAACTCAATTTCAATGCATGTTACCCCCATTAGTCATTAGCTAGTGTCAATCTCACACGAAAGTGGAATCTTGTGGAGAGTAAATTATAATTACCTTTTAGAATTTTTTGCAATAATTGGTTGCTTTCAAGACTCAAATCCTCAAAGATTCGATTGATAGCCCAAGATTTAGTATTGGACCAAACAATGGTTTATCTTCATAGCTAGTAAATAAAATATAGTTTCATGAAAATTCTTAAATTATCCGCACAAATTGAGGTGACTGTAGCTTCTTTTCTTTTTTTTTGAGAAGGGACTGTAGCATATTTTGGAAGGAGAGTATGACCAAAAGTGAGAACAAAATGCCTACGAGATTTTAAGATGGAAGACAGACCCAACGGAGAATCCACACAAAAAAATTATATTGGTATTTTATTAGTTTGATAGGACTAATTTGAAAACTCCAATCTAGTTTTCTTCTTACAAAACAAAAGCCACATCGTTTCCTGGTTCCTTTATGGAAATCTCAATTATTTTCTTGGCTCACAACCATAAAGAAGAAACAAAGAAAACACATGTTTATCAAAAAAAAAAAACACATATTACCCATTAAAAAAAAACAGACCATACATATTTTTTATGAATTGTCGGAGTCACTTTCTAACAAATTAGATTTTCAAATTGATAGTTCACAAATAAAAGTAATATGTTATGTCCAAAATCCAGCAAAGATAAAAATTGAAATAATAACCTCCGTGGGTTTAGGTGAGCAAAGGTCCAAAATTAGGTTTTATGATTTGCTTCTTTGACTTTGAATAAAACATGTCTGTTGTACAGTGTACATACAGATAGAAAGGTTTAAAAAAGAGCTCCCAAGTTCAATCAAAAAAAGAACCCAAGTCCTAAGTAATGTACTCCAACCTTTTTTCCTTTTTGCAATTTCAAGTAAAATAATAAGGGGGTACATTTTATCAACTTTTATTAACGTGACCAAGTGGGTCTAGACCCTAGAGAGAAAGAACTAAAATTTAAAAAAATAAGTAAATAAATAAAGTAACAGAGAATGTTAGATGGCTTAAAAATCACTCTAACTCTCTAAGAATTGGGCCAGCACGTGTGCACGCTCACTGGGATTTTGCACAACATTCAATACGATAAAAGAAGAAGAAGAAGATGATGAAGAAGAAGAAGCCAAGGGACCCAACACAAATGCCAAATGCGTTAAGCAACATCCCCTTAGTTCCCTCTTCCTAATCTCATTTATAGTTCGTTACGCTAAATTCTCACAAATCCCAATTACATTAATAATTAATATACTAACTATTATATCATTATTCTTAGGAATGAGAATGGCGGAATTTTACGCTACCTTGAGCTGCCAGGAAGATTTAATTATGTTTGTTTTACTGTGTAATCATAATGTAGGTGTCCTATAACCCTTGTGATGAGTTATAAGTTCTGTTTTTTACGATGTAATCATGCATAGTAGTTACTTTTTTTTATAATTATTTGGGGGGGATTTGGTTGTTGAATGTTCAAGCTCACAATTATCTTGAACAGTTTTACTATTCATGAACTAATAAAAACATTGGATACTTATTTTCCTTGTTTTCTAACAAATGACACCTAGTTTGTGCTTTGATTATTACCTGGAAACCTAAAATCTTGTCTCTTAATTTTATGTCTGTATGTCAGTATGGGAAGATTTAATTATGTTTTTGTTACTGTTTAATAATAATGTACCTGCCCTATTCCCTTGCATTGAGTTTTAAGTTCTATTTTAACTATGTAATAATGTAGTAGTTACTATTTTTATAATATGTACTTATTATTTGGGGGGACTTTGGTTGTTGAATGTTTAAGCTTCACAATGTTCGTGAACAGTTTTATTATTCATGAACAAACAAAAAAAAAGGATTCTTTTATGCTTTTAACTAGATATATTCTAATTAACAAATTAATATCACCCAGTTTGTATTTTGAGTGACTGGAAACTTAAATACTGTCTCTTAATTTTATATATGTATATGTGAACTTATAATGTGGTAAATCCTATCAATTAATGCTCAATTTTGTTCTATTGCCATGGGTTTTGGTTTGTAAGATTCAACGAAGGATTCAAGGAAAGATTGATATCTCTTTTTTTGCCAGAATCTATTATTGACACCTTTAGGGAATATGGCTTCAGTTCCTTTTTGTTATTTCTCTAATTAAATAAATAAATAAATAAATAAGAACCCCAATAAAAATGAAAGAAAAAAAAAATATATATATATATATATATGAAATAGGGTTTTTCACCAAAAGTGACAAATGATTGGTTTGCTTTGAATTAATACTTTGATATTTTTTTCGGATTATTACAATGATTTTAACTATGATTTTTAATTATAGTTAATGATGCTTATTTATTTCGAAAAGAATCTGAATTAGAAGTGGAATTAGGCCTGAAGAGAATATAAACGTGAAGAATCAGACAACAGTGGTTAAGATGGCATGTCATCGATCTCGTGGTATCATTGACTTACATGGGTTCTTTTTTTTTTAATTGAGAATCAGAGTGAATCCAGAGTCCTACAAAGCTCTCGTGATCTTTAGTTAGGGTTAGTCACCGACCGTGTATTATAACAAATGAATGATTTGTAAGTTTGTTTAAGATATACGCAGAAAATTGTAATCATCAATTTTTAATATGCTTACCATTATTAATTGATAACTACGAGTATCAATCAGGCGGTAATTCAGTATTCCCTTTCTTCCACGTTATTTTATCGCCATCACGTAGTTTAAGTGTTTTGGATTTTAAACATCAATATCTTTTAATGGCTATCTTATCCACCCCTAGAAAAAATAAACCCAAAAGTTATCCTCAAGTATTCAAACAAAGTGGCTAGCTAGAAGCTAGAACCATCTTCTCAACAAAAAAAAAAAAGTTGCTAGAACTGCAGGAGATGCATGTGTGTGATTTTGTCCACATTCACTTGTAATTTATATGGATAATGAGTGCAAAGGGGCTTCTTTTCTCTTTCTCTCTTTTCATTCAAGTATCTTACTTTTTAGTTTTTATTCAACAGAGAAAAAAAAGGTACCTATGCATTTTATCAGCCAAAAAATATATGCATGATATATATCATAGTTAATAAAATACTCTTATTACGACATCATATATTATATGTATATATGTATCTTTAAAAAAAATTAGCTAAATGATGGTGCGTAATATTGGTTAACCATAGACTCCCAGTTACCAGATCTAATCGTCAATGGGAAGTATAAAAAGTACGCATAGTTGGACCAATTAAAAGTGAAAAATGGGGTTGCTTTCTCAACAAACTACGATAAAATTGAGCCCAAAAATCCCAATTCAAGATAAACTCACGAGGAATTTTGATCTACTCTAGCAGTTCAAAATTGATTAATACGTAAAGATGCATGTACTTGCTGAGTCACACAAAACTCTACACGCCCTATGCTACCTCGGTTAGAGTGTAATTTAGTGACGTTTTTTTACTATTGGACTCTCTCCATCTATGGTCTATGGTGTAGCACTACGCTACTTGGCCTAGCAATACAACGCTTATATCATTCACAAAAATTATATATCATCTAGACTTCTTGTTAAAAATCTCACGACTCTAGACTTCTTGTTATTATTTTGTTCTTCTTATTGTGTTACTTTAGAGTCCCATCATGTTAGATAAAAAGTTATATATTAATTATCTACCAGGATAATCCTCCCAGGCCTACGGTGAGAAATGAAAAGATTTGTGTTCCACCCACTCCATATCTTAAACCTTATCTCTTCCCAAAAGTTTTTAATCCCATCTTCTGTGTTTGGTAGGAGTTTTACTTTTTCCTCTGTCTATCAATAAATATCAAGGGTTTATAGTTTAAACGTGTTGAAAAATATCCAGTACTGTACAAATATTTCTGGAAAATGCAAATTGCCTTGAATTTCTTAGCCAGTTCAAGAAATATGGTATGTGGCACTATACCATTGGTTCCAAGAATTGTAGAAGAGTTGACCATGACAGAGAGTCAGTGAGGGACAGTGATAATTCCATAAGAATCCAGTAGAAGAGAAGAGAGAAACGCATAATGACTACAGTAACCTTGGTCGGGTTTATAAAGTTCACTTATCATGCACGTAAAGGTAAAAATATACTTGTCCCAGAACCAGGAGGCATTAAGCAATGTGACCTACCCATTGCTTGCACGGCCAAACACTGTGACTGTGTTTGTGTGACCGATCGACGATATCAATGCCGTGTTGTCAAGAAAGCCCCTATAATCACTGCATCAAGTGCTCTATTTTCAGGGGATGTTTATGTCTTTTGTGCGAATTTCGTTACTCATTTCAGGCCCTTGAATCAAGTAACAAAAAGTGTGACTTTTCTTTACTCTACCATTGAGTTGTCACACTTGCTCTCAGACATGGGACAAAATGTTAGGACAAAATCTAAGAGATAAGTTTTCAAAGCTATGAATTAAAAAAAAAGGGTCCGGTAATGTGCGCTTTCGTTAATTATATATTTTGAAAAAACAAATTATGAAGAATTGAAAAAATTATCAAAATAATTAATATTTTTTTTTTATAAATATTTTCTTAAAATAAATTATTAATATATATTTTAAGGACCTACGACAATAAATTTCAAAAAAAATAAACAATTATCAAAATAATTAATATTTTTTTTTTATAAATATTTTCTTAAAATAAATTATTAATATATATTTTAAGGACCTACGACAATAAATTTCAAAAAAAATAAACAATGTTTGATGTAAAAGACCAGTCAAAGGTTCTGTCAAATATTTTTTTTAATCTCTGACTTGTTCTGATTCTTTCTTAGATCACTACCAAGTCACGTGGAGGATCACGTGTAGTTACATCAACGGCTCAGATTAGACATGCATGGAAAATCAGATTTAGTCAGCATTAATGCTTGCTTGTATATGAAAAATCTTAGGGTGTATCAAATACTATTTATTTTTTTATTTTATTTTTTGGGTAAAGGATTGGTAGGCTTCGAATACTAAAAGGTTAAGTAAAGTATATAGTTTGGCCTGCATGTGGCCCGACCAACCCAAACATCAACGGTTGACCATAATCTGACTGTTGTACAAATATGATTATCACCAATTTTTAATTTTTTTTTTCCTTGTTGCCAATTAAAAAACACGACTTTAATCAGTCATAAAGTTTGTGTTTTTTTTTTTTAATTTTTTATTTTTTACGATTGATTATATTAATCACATTCAAAGCACAAGTTAAACAAGCATAAATGGCTTGGACCATACTCAACCATGGGATAGTATCACGTGGTAGCTCATGCTTGAAGAACCCCATTTTAATTTTTCACACCCTTTACGAGGGTCCCTATTTAGCAAATGAATGGCCACTGCGTCAAGCAACATCCTCTGTATTGTCTCCTTCAAAATTCTCTTTGGAGTCAGTGGTGGTAGTTTATAGATTAAGAGATCTTCTCTTTTCACTCTCTTAAGTTAAAGCTTTTTTTGAATCTATCAACGTACACAATGGAGGATAAGGAGGAAAAATGAGATTGATATTTCTCTACGTTAAACTGTGCCTTAAACTCTCACAAGTTTCCATGATTTGTATTTTGTGACCGTAATAATAACCCTCATGTAAATAAAACCTTTACAACTACACTCAATCCCATTCCTTGCGATTAAATTAATAGACTTTGTCATTTTATATATCATATACTTTTCTTTCTATATGATACATACCACAACCACCTGATCTTGTTTTCTAAGCTAAAAAAACGTTCCTGCATTAGGTATGAGACAAAATCATAAATGGGTCTTGCCGTCTTGGCCATATCATTCTTTTTTTTGTGTGACAAGGTGTGGTGTAGATGCTACCAAGCGTTTTCATTTTCTTCAAGTAAATTTTGGGTGGTCCAGCAATTAAAGAGGGAAAAAGATTGGGATAAAATGACTTTTATTCTTTGAAAAAATAGTGGTTATTTTGGTCTATTGGTACATTATATTTGTGTCCATAAAAACAAAGTGGGTGTCCATCCCTGTCAAATTAAACATAGAATCATGGTGTGGAGTAGATGCTGAGTTTAAACATCTAGATATGATGGTGTGACATTACTCTTGGACTTTGGACAATAAACCGTACTAGGCAGGATTAAGGTTAAGCATTACAATTGTGGACCCATTGAGGACCCTTAATTCTTTGGATAAAGTCTACTATGACAATGTCCAATAATAAAATTATCACCAATATATATGATCTCCAATCTTACTCTCTTTTTTTTTACTCATAAGAAAATTTAATTCCGTTATGATAGGAGTAGAGTCAAACTAATAATTTAAAATGACTTTGAGTACTTGACACAATTATATAACTTACTAAAATTTCATCTAACCTCAAACATTTAATTCATAGATGCCTTTTTTGAAACTCTGAATATCTTTTCAAATAATTCTTTGCCTTCAATTTCCAAACTAAGATATGGTTGTCTTTCTGTTTTTTTCTTTTCTTTTTTTTAGTATTGATGGATAAAATAAGGTAGACGTACTGGTAGTGTTTAATCATACATCCTACCACGTTTAATTTTAAAGACAAAAAAACAAGCAATTGTTTTAAATAAATTCAACAAAAGTTTTGACAATTTCAATAGATTGCTAGAGTATACCTCGTACACTACAATCACCATCATTATTAAGTGTTGTTTGTGTACAACTTTTTTGTTTAGCTTTTATTTTTTTTATTTTTTTTCATTTACAGCTTTTTAAAATATCAACTTGTCTCTCTTTTTTTCTTTTTTCTTTTTTCTTTTTTTTTTTTTTTCATTTACAGCTTTTTAAAATATCAACTTGTCTCTCTTTTTTTCTTTTTTTCTTTTTTCTTTTTTTTTTTTGAAATAGAAATATACTCTAGCTTATTTTTAGTAAAAAAATAATAATAAGAAAAAAACCAAATAATTGACTTAAAGATAATAATTTGGACAAAATTTGGCAATAAACTTGGTAAGGTTATTGGATATGAATTTTGACAAATACACCATTAAATTACATTTTTTTTTTCTTAAATCCTAAATACTTTTAAAATTTTCAAAATATCAAAGACTATTAACTATACCATCAATCAAATATTTAAATTTCAAGTTTTTATAGTCTAAAATTATGTATAAAAAATAAGTTTATGATTTAATAGTAAATAACATCTAATTGGCAAGAAATCTGACATGTGTTTTAAGAACATAAAAAACATACAATTCAATGGTTAAAATTTTAAAATATATAAAAATGTTAATTTTTTTAGTGTAAGTTGTAGCCTTAGGTTATGTAGGGACCAGATTAGGGCACTTCTTCAAGTTGAGAGAGTGGACCCAAGCCTAACTTGCCCTTCAATGAATTTATAGAGAGTGGGCTCAAGAACTAGGCCTCAGTAAGGGATGTAACTACCTTGCATGGTTGCATGTAGGTTTAACAACTTAAACATGAATTGGGGTGCACAATGATGCTCCTCGGACTTGTCTTCCGGAGCTTGGCGTTCTTATTATTTCTTTTAAGATTGATTACAAAGGTTGAGAGAATACAAGTCGCTACCGTCCTCCTTCATGCAGATCTTTTTCGTCCCCCTTTCAAGAGAGACTCCTTACATTATATAACTCTCTCTAAACTGATCCTAACCCTAAATTTGTTGATCAGCCAAGCCACCATTTGAGAGTCTGTCCCATCAGCCACATCTCTATTCCCCCTGTGAGTTGTAGCACCCAAGACAATACTGTTCAGGAGTCCTATCCTCATTAATGCGGCCAGAACGCTAGTTGAGGGAATTCAATGTGGAGGTGACAGCTCGCCTAAGACTTGCTCCTTCACCGTGCTCCCGTCGCCGACGCGTGGCACTTGCCCCTCTCCTCCTCGGATATTCAAGAAGACCCCTCTTTGGTGGAGTGGTGCTCGTGTACTTCCGAGGTCTCAGATGTCCGAGGGCGAGGTCATCCTCCGATATGTTCCTTGGGGGCTGGACACCGCGCTTTCATCCTCGGACCCCACATGCATCCTCGGCGCGGGCCTCTGGGCCTAGCTTGAGGTGGACCGAGGCTGCCTGATTTTCTGGCCCCACAGGTTACAACTAAATTTGTAGCCAATCCTTGTCCCTAAAATTTTATCCAAATTAAAGCTTATTTCTCCTTACAATTTTATGCATAAAAAAATGAAAATGCAAAAAAAAAAAAAATAAGTAATGTTTGACATTGTATTTTTAAAACTAGGATAAGAAAAGTATGTCATAAGAATTTTTTTTGAAAGTTTCCATTTTAAAGCAAACTTCATTTTCGCATGCACTACAATTTTTGACCTAACTGCACGTTTTAAATATTTGATAAAAAGCTATTTATTTTTTCTTACTTTTTGTCTCAAGTTTTAAAAATAATAAAAAAAAAGCTACTTTTTTGAAATTAATCTAATATTTATATTTTTTCACAAATTTAGAATAAAAGTTATCAAAAATTATATCTTTTATCTCATATTTAGAATAACTTAGATAGAGGAAAATCTTAATATGATTGAGGCTACACTAGCTCATAATGTATTGAATTTATCTTCTTCTTAATAAAAGTTATAGCATTCTCATTAAAAAAAAAATGTTTTTTTTTTACCGAAGTGGACACTTCTTCTATATAATAATAATAATAATAATAATAATAATAATAAAAAAGACACTTTAAGAGTTTGATATCCAAATTGCAACTTGTGAAAGCACCTTAAAATTCGTCTTTTTTAAAAATATTTATTTATTTAATTGTCTATTGAGAAGTTACACTTATTCAGGGCGACAAGGGAGAAAGGTTTACAGTTTACACAAGACTTTCAAATATATAAATTTACATTATCCTCTTCTTTTTTATAAAAGAAGGAGGTTTCAAATTTCATATAAGTTAAATCTCAATGGAAAATTTCACATTATTATCATAATAAATAAATAAAATGATATAGTCGATATATAAGTCAAAGGTATACAATAATAGTATGAACAAATGTGAAAATAAAGAAAGCTGTATAAGAAGAATTAAAATTTAATAGAAACTTCACAGTAGTTGAGTAAAGAAAAAGGACTGTAAGTGCAACCTAGATACTGTGCCATTGAATCTGTTGGATATAAAAATGTAGTCAAGCCAAACTGTAGCAAGATACTATTTATTTAAAATTAAAAAGGACTTATTATTCCAAATGGTACCTTCCCATACATTAAGTGTATGGAGAATTGGAAGGGTCCGTGTAGGGGTGATAAAATTGGACATGGCCCACAAACCCGACACGATACAACACAAAATTAGCATATTATAGGTTGAGGCTTAATGGATTCGTATTATATTCGAGTTGACACGATTAACCCGTTTAATAAACGAGTTACGTTATTGTTCAACCTATGGAACCTGTTTGATCCATCTAACCTGTTTAATTAAATATATCTTACTAATATACCCTTCAAACCCTAAGTATATAGATTTATTAGTTGTTATGATTTACTTTCTTTGATATAATGTGATTGATTATTTGTAATATTGAGATATACTTTAGTTTTGAATGATTATTTGTGACGCAGTTACTCATTAGTTTTGAATTTTATATTAAAAATATTTGTTTGTTTGTTTTTTCAAAAATATTTTTTTCATTTTGATAAAATCTGATAAATAGGTTGACACGACTAATTTTTTTAATAAATAGATCTATTAAAGTTAAAAAATCTTGACCCGTTTAATAAACACGTCAAATTAGTGTTGACTTATATAGTCGGATACTCATGAGTTAACAGACACGAACTCAAACACAAACAAAATTGCCACCCCTAGGCCTGGGTTCAAATCACATGGATGGCAACATACTAGTAATTATATTTATAACCATATATATATATATATATATATATATAGAGAGAGAGAAGAGAGAGAGAGAGAGAGAGAGAGAGAGAGATTTTATTTCTAATTTAATTAAAACTATATGAAATATTATTTAATAACATTATATATCTAATATTGTATCCAGTATTACATCATTAAAATTTTAAATAATATAACACTTTATATGCTTTCAGATGGGAATAATAGTTAACCTTAAAATGGATTATCTCCTTTTTATTTTATTTTTAATTAAAAAACATTTTTTTTATAATGTCATTTCCACAAAACTCTACATAGGATGTTAATGTTCAACTCATTCTTAGTAAGGCTATAAATGAATTATGCTAATTATGAATAACTCGAGCTTGACTTGAAAAAATAAGAAGTTTGTTTATGTCTGTTTGTTTAACAAATAGTCAAATTCAAATCCAAATTTAAGCTTGATTATTAAACAAGTCAAGCTCAAACATAATAATGCGTTTATGAACAAGCATGAACATGAAAGCTTGATTTAACTATATAAAATATTATATTTATATATATATATATATGTGTGTGTGTGTGTGTGTCTAAAAATATATTTATTTACTTGAAATTAGATTTTATAAGTTTGTAAATAGGTTCATATAATATCAAACTAATATTTAGAGTTAATTAATAATATAAAGAGTCCATTCATAATGAAAATTTTGAAATTTTTGAAGGGAAACTTTTTTTTGTTATGTTTTTACTATATATGAAAATAATAATTTAATTAACTAAGCCATGCAAATGAACCGAATTTGAACATATAATTTTTTTTTGGTAATGAGTTTAAATTCAACTTGTATTCAAAATAAAATTAAATAAATATGTTTAAAATTTTAATACACGGTTTGACTCGGCTCAGCTGGTTTACGAATCTATTTTCCATTCAAAATGTTTATATAAACCATGACATTTCCGATTAAGTAAAAAAGATACCATAGAGCTGTCAAACTTTTGGCATGAAAGGTTCAATACTTGGCTCGCAAGACTTCTTAAGGCAAAGCAAAAACAAACAAAGCATAGTTCAAACAGTATACTTTCTAGTTTCTACTGTTGGGAAATTGCGACACCCTCTCATGTCGTGATTTTTTTAGCTTCGAACAATTTTGTCTTGCGCGCGTGGCATGTGTTAACATGTGCCAACAGGTATAGCCAATAAGAGCTGAATGATTGCCACGTGTCTGTCTGAGAAAAGAGACGTGCATCACTTGGAGGGAACAAACTGACCTGTCTCAAACCTCCCAACAAAAACGTGGGTCCCACCCTAACAGCTCCCTTCAACAGATTCTGTCCTAATTTTAGTAGAAAAAAAAGGCCTGTTCTCCGCTTGGTGTTTAATAGGAGCCTACGTTATTAATCGCAACAAACCTCTTAACCGTATATACAGCTTTTAAAGCCAACAACCGTACATTTTCGCTGTTCAACAATTCAATATCGTCGTCCCCTTTCTATGGTATCAGATTTTTCTCAACTTTACCCTCTTCATAATAATCTCTTTTTTATACATATATTTTCCATAGTTTTCAATACAAAAATAATGGTAAAACCAGTAGTGGAGCCAGAAAAATTTTTCCGCAGGCCAATCTAAATATAATAAAATTATTTTTGAGCTATTTAAAATCGAAACAATTACACAATGTATAAAACTTGTGTTCACGACTACTTCAAAAGGTTTGGGGAGTTAAAACACCTGAATTCAAAAAATTTTGGGGACTAATAACTATATTTTTCTATAATTTGTGCTATTTTATTATTTGAATACTATATATATAGTTGAAAATTGCAAAAAGTGGCCCCCCCTAGCATCGCCTATGGGTAAAACTATTTTATTTGCTATGGTTATTATTTTTTAAATAATTCGATAAAAGAATGAGGATCCGAACCTTTATATTTCGTTTGAAAATATTAGAAATTATCAACCAATTAAACTATAAAACACTTAACTTGTAAAGACGAGAATGAAAACTACTTAGTTAAATTATAGTAAATTATAGACATTTAACAATATACTAGTTTTTATCTTCTTGGCTAGCTTGTATTGTCTTCTTTTACCTCACTTCTCATATATAAAGAGTGTAACTCTTTTTGTATGAATGATGAATCTACCCATGTAAAAAAGTTGTCTTCTTTTACTTCACTTCTCCTATTTTAGGAGTGTATTTATTTTCTTTATATCGTACTTGTATCCTATAACTCAACTTAAATACTACATGTCATATAATTTCCTTTGAACAAATAACAAACTATAAGTATGTGACAACTACTTATGTAGTTTGATTTTTGGTAAAAAAAATTATTCTAGGTTTCTAGACATTTAAAATATATTTTTTTTATTTTTTTATTCATTTATCATATTTTTTTAATAATAGAATTTAAGTTTTATATGTCATAATTTTATTGTATAATGCAATATAAGTACATTCGAATTATTAACATCATTGGCTCCAATTGAAACCCTATTATATTTTTTTTAAAAAAAATAAATAAATTCAATGCTACTTGAATTAAAATTTCATCATCAAATTTTGCAAAATAAAATAGAAAATTATTTTTATATTTATTTTAAATTATTATGAAATAATTCATTATAATTATTTTTTATAAAAAGATATAGTTTTTACACGAAATAATTCCACCATGGAGTTTTAAATAATCTTATTGCTTAAGTTTTACTATCTATTATATATTTAAAATTCAATTATATTACTAAAATATTCTTCTAAAAAATATATTATGAGAATATTTTTTTGAATATTTTGATTTTTTTTATGATTTTTTTTATTAACATACAAAGTCTTTTAGTGCATAGTAATACACTTCTATCTTCTTTTTCTTGTTACCACCTACAAGTAGGATTAGATAAAATTAATTAAATTTACAATATGAATCCATCAATATCATATGATAAATTTCTAGTTTTATTTTCATTTAATTTAAAATATTTGGCGCCTTTTGAGGGTGGAAGAAGTTGACAAATTGCATTTTTTTTTTATTATGATTAAAGAATATATAAATAAGGCACCCTATAACAATCAAGATTTTTTTTCTGCTTGCTTTGAAATGAATGGAGATCATTTTTAATTTTTCTTCTTTTTCTCGTGTACCTGAAGTTAAAGTTAGATGTGGTATTACATCATTTAAATCATATTCCATCAAGAATAGAAACTCTTTTCTTTTTTTCTTTTTTTGTTAACCAAGAATAACATAGTTAAGTTTAAATAACGTGAAACCATATTTATCTTATTAAAAAAATGATAACGGAATTTAAATAATATGACACCATGTTTGCCTAGAGCATTGAAATACAAAATCTTCTTAAATAGACTCATCATGGTTCAAAAGCAAACGAAGAGTGTCCTCTTTCACAACTAAAAGGTAAGGTTGCAGTCTAACTTCAACATAAACTCCAAGTGAAGTTTGCTTTTTTATGTATTTCACACCAAAAAAAAAAAAAAAAAAAAGTTTGCTTTATGTACAGCAATTCGGGCCACGGGATCATTTGTATTTAATCAATTTAATTAGTTCAAACAGTATACTTTCTAGTTTCTACTGTTGGGAAATTGCAACACCCTCTCATAGTCTCATGTCGTGATTTTTTAGCTTCGAACAATTTTGTCTTGCGCGCGTGGCATGTGTTAACATGTGCCAACAGGTATAGCCAATAAGAGCTGAATGATTGCCACGTGTCTGTCTGAGAAAAGAGACGTGCATCACTTGGAGGGAACAAACTGACCTGTCTCAAACCTCCCAACAAAAACGTGGGTCCCACCCTAACAGCTCCCTTCAACAGATTCTGTCCTAATTTTAGTAGAAAAAAAAGGTCCGTTCTCCGCTTGGTGTTTAATTGGAGCCTACCTTATTAATCGCAACAAACCTCTTAACCGTATATACAGCTTTTAAAGCCAACAACCGTACATTTTCGCTGTTCAACAATTCAATATCGTCGTCCCCTTTCTATGGTATCAGATTTTTCTCAACTTTACCATCTTCATAATAATCTCTTTTTTATACATATATTTTCCATAGTTTTCAATACAAAAATAATGGTAAAACCAGTGGTGGAGCCAGAAAAATTTTTCCGCAGGCCAATCTAAATATAATAAAATTATTTTTGAGCTATTTAAAATCCAAACAATTACACAAGGTATAAAACTTGTGTTCACGACTACTTCAAAAGGTTTGGCGAGTTAAAACCAAGGAAGTCGATACCATACCGATACCGGCCGTACCGGTTGCATTCCGGTATCGAAATATTAACGTTTCATACCGGTTTAAATACCGGCCGTACCGGCCATGTACCGGCCATACCGGCCAATTTCGGACAATACCGGCCGGTACCGGGCGTACCGGCCGGTACAGAAAAAAGGTTTTTTTTTTTTTTTTTTTTAAAGTTTTGTAATTTTTGAATTTTTGTTAGGATAGAATGATAACTTATTTGCATTAACTTATTAGTATTATTTGTTTTCTTAGTATGCAATGATAACTTTTAAGCTTTCTATATTTTATATTGTGTGTTTTTTTTTCTTTCAATTGATACTAAAGTCTAAAATTATAAATAATTAGTTTTGAATTGAGGAAATGTTTTATGGTAAACTTTTATATTTATTATAATATATATACATACACATACATATATATATTTATTTAAAAATATAAAAAATAGCGGTAAACCCGAAACGGTACACCGGTATTGACCGGTATCCGAAATATACCGTACCGCTGGGCAAACCGGTACAGCCTCCGGTACGGTATTGACTCCCTT